>NC_091989.1:153500482-153597613 GCF_044704955.1 Pristiophorus japonicus
CCTCCCCAGGCTCCCCTCTCTCTCCTCCCCCCCCCAGACTCCCCCTCTCTCTCTCCTCCCCCCCTCCCCCTCTCTCCCCCCCCTCCCCCTCTCTCTCCTCCCCCCCCTGACTCCCCCTCTCTCCCCCCCTCCCCCTCTCTCCCCCCCTTTCTCCTCCCCCACTCCCCCAGACTCCCCCCCGTCCCCAGACTCCCCCTCTCTCTCCTCCCCCCTCCCCAGACTCCCCCTCTCTCTCCTACCCCCCTCCCCAGACTCCCCCTCTCTCTCCTCCCAGACTCCCCCTCTCCCCAGACTCGCCCTCTCTCTCCTCCCCCCCTCCCCAGACTCCCCTTCTCTCTCCTCCCCCCCTTCCCAGACTCCCCCTCTCTCTCCTCCCCCCCTCCCCAGACATCCCCTCTCTCTCCTTCCCCCCCCCTCCCCTCCCCTCCCCACTCAGGTTCCCACTCTCTCCCCTCCCCCCCAGCTCTCTCTCCCTCCTTCCATCCCCCAGGCTCCCTCTCTCTCTCTCTCTCTCTTTCCCCCTCCCCTCCCCAGGCTCCCACTCTCTCTCCCCCCTCCCCCTTAGGCTCCCCCTCTCTCTTCCCCCCCCCCTCCCCAGACTCCCCTCTCTCTCCTCCCCCCTCCCTAGACTCCCCCTCTTCTCCTCCCCCCTCCCCAGGCTCCCCCTCTCTCTCCTCCCTCCCTCCCCAGACTCCCCCTCTCTCTCCTCCCCCCCTCCCCAGACTCCCCCTCTCTCTCCTCCCCCCTCCCCAGACTCCCCCTCTCTCTCCTCCCCCCCTCCCCAGACTCCACCTCTCTCTCCTCCCCCGACTCCACCTCTCTCTCCTCCCCCCCTCCCCAGATTCCCCCTCTCTCCTCCCCCCTCCCCAGACTCCCCCTCTCTCTCCTCCCCCCCTCCCCAGGCTCCCCCTCTCTCTCCTCCCTCCCTCCCCAGGCTCCCCCTCTCTCTCCTCCCCCTCCCCAGGCTCCCCCTCTCTCTCCTCCCTCCCTCCCCAGACTCCCCCTCTCTCTCCTCCCTCCCTCCCCAGACTCCCCCTCTCTCTCCTCCCCCCCTCCCCAGACTCCACCTCTCTCTGCTCCCCCCCTCCCCAGACTCCACCTCTCTCTCCTCCCCCCCTCCCCAGACTGCACCTCTCTCCTCCCCCCTCCCCAGACTCCCCCTCTCTCTCTCTCTCCTCCCCCCTCCCCAGACTCCCCCTCTCTCTCCTCCCCCCCTCCCCAGAATCCCCCTCTCTCTCGACTCCCCCTCTCTCTCCTCCCCCCCTCCCCAGACTCCCCTCTCTCTCCTCCCCCCTCCCCAGACTCCCCCTCTCTCTCCTCCCCCCCCTCCCCAGACTCACCCTCTCTCTCCTCCCCCCCCTCCCCAGACTCACCCTCTCCTCTCCCCCCTCCCCAGACTCCCCCTCTCTCTCCTCCCCCCCCTCCCCAGACTCCCCCTCTCTCTCCTCCCCCCCTCCCCAGATTCCCCCTCTCTCTCCTCCCCCCCTCCCCAGATTCCCCCTCTCTCTCCTCCCCCCCTCCCCAGATTCCCCCTCTCTCTCCTCCCCCCCCTCCCCAGACTCCCCCTCACTCTCCTCCCCCCCTCCCCAGACTCCCCCTCTCTCTCCTCCCCCCCTCCCCAGATTCCCCCTCTCTCTCCTCCCCCCTCCCCAGATTCCCCCTCTCTCTCCTCCCCCCCTCCTTAGACTCCCCCTCTCTCTCCTCCCCCCCTCCCCAGGCTCCCCCTCTCTCTCCTCCCCCCCTCCCCAGGCTCCCCCTCTCTCTCCTCCCCCCCTCCCCAGACTCCCCCTCTCTCTCCCCTCCCCCCCTCCCCAGACTCCACCTCTCTCTCCTCCCCCCCTCCCCAGATTCCCCCTCTCTCTCCTCCCCCCTCCCCAGACTCCCCCTCTCTCTCCTCCCCCCCTCCCCAGGCTCCCCCTCTCTCCTCCCCACCTCCACCAGGCTCCCCCTCTCTCCTCCCCACCTCCCCAGGCTCCCCCTCTCTCTCCTCCCCCCCTCCCCAGGCTCCCCCTCTCTCTCCTCCCCCCCTCCCAGACTCCCCCTCTCTCTCCTTCCCCCCCCCCTCCCCACTCAGGTTCCCACTCTCTCCCCTCCCCCCCAGCTCTCTCTCGCTCCTTCCATCCCCCAGGCTCCCTCTCTTTCCCCCTCCCCAGGCTCCCACTCTCTCTACCCCCCCCCCCTTAGGCTCCCCCTCTCTCTCCCCCCCCCCCCCCTTAGGCTCCCCCTCTCTCTCCCCCCCCTCCCCTTAGGCTCCCCCTCTGTCTTCCCCCCCCCCCCCCCCACCCCGGCTCCCTATCCCGGTCCCCAGGTGTTCTCTCTCTCTCTCTCTCTCTCTCTTTCCCTGACCGCCCAGTCTCTCTCTTCCCCATCCAGTCTCTCTCCTCCTCCCCGGCTTTCTCTCTCTCCCTGTCGCTCGGAGGCTCGCGGAACATGATCGGACTGATTGCAGGGTCTCACTTCTGGTTTCGGGCGGGGGGAGTCCGGAGTCTCGAAGGGATCGAGGGGACGCAGGCGCAGGAGGACCAAAAAAGGACAGTACAAATAGTCACATCGTAATTTTATACACCCCAATTAGGTCTTCCTTCAGCCTCCTCTGTTCCAAAGAAAACCCCAACCTATCCAATCTTTCCTCATAGCTAAAATTGTCCAGTCCAAGCAACATCCTCGTAGATCTCCTCTGTAACCCTCCTCTCTAGTGCAATCATGATCAGAAATGCACGCAGTACTCTAGCTGTGGCCTAACTAGCGTTTTATACAGTTCAAGCATAACCTCCCTACTCTTGTATTCTATGGCTCAGCTAATAAAGGTAAGTGTTCCGTATGCCTCTTAACAACCTTACCTACATGGCCTGATCCCTACAGGGATCTGTGGACATGCACTCCAAGGTCCCTTTGTTCCTCTACACTTCTGTGTCCTACCATTTAATGTGTATTCCCTTGCCTTGTTAGCCCTCCCCAAATGCATTACCTCACACTTCTCTGGATTGAATTCCATTTGCCACCGTTCTGCCCACCTGACCAGTTCATTGATATCTTCCTGCAGTCTACAGGTTTCTTCTTCATGATCAACCACACAGCCAATTTTTGTATCATCTGCAAACTTCTTAATCATACCCCCTACATTCAAGTCTAACTCATTGATATGTACCACAAAAAGCAAGGGACCTAATACTGAGCCCCGCGGACCACCACTGGAAACTGCCTTCCAGTCACAAAACACCCATCAACCATTACCTTTTGCTTCCTGCCTCTGAGCCAATTTTGGATCCAATTTGCCACTTTGCCTTGGATCCCATGGGCTTTTACTTTCATGATCAGTCTGCCATGTGGGACCTTATCAAAATCCTTGTTAAAATCCATATACACTACATAAACGCAGTAGCCTCATTGACCCTCCTTGTTACCTCCTCAAAAAATTCAATCAAGTTAGTCAGACATGAGCTTCCATTAACAAATCCATGCTGACTGTCTGTGTCTTTCTAAATGAAGACTTATCCTATCCCTCAGAATTTTTTCCAATAATTTTCCCACCACTGAGGTTAGGCTGACTGGCCTGTAATTACTCGGTCTATCCCTTTCTCCCTTTTAAACAAAGCTACCACATTAGCAGTCCTCCAGTACCACACCTATAGCCAAAGAGGATTAGAAAATGATGGTCAGAGCCTCTGCTATTTCCTCTTTTGCTTCTTTTAACAGCCTGGGATACATTTCATCCGGGCCTGGGGAGTTATCCACTTTCATAGCTGCTAAACCCTTTAATACGTCCTCTCACTATGTTTATTTCATCTAATATTTCACACTCCTCCCTGATTGCAATGTCTGCATTGCCCCTCTCTTTTGTGAAAACAGACGCAAAGTATTCATTAAGAACTATACTCACATCTTCCGCCTCCACACATAGGTTAATTTTATGGTCTCTAATAGGCCCTATACTTTCTTTAGTTATCCTCTTGCTCTTAATGTATTTATAAAACATCTTTGGGTTTCCTTGATTTTACTTACCAACATTTTTTCATGCTCTCTCTTTGCTTTCCTAATTTCCTTTTTAAATTTCACCCCTGTTCTTTCTATACTTCTCTCGGGTTTCTGCAGTATTGGGCCCTCTGTATCTGTCATAAGCCTCCCTTTTTTTTTCTTTATCCTACTCAGTATGCCTCGTAACATCCATGGGGCTCTTGATTTATTAGTCCCACCCTTTTTCTTTGAGAGAACATACTTGCTCTGAATCCTCAGCATCTCCTCCTTGAATGCCTCCCACGGCTCTGACACTGATTTATCTTCAAGTAGCTGTTTCCAGACCACTTTGGCTAAATCACATCTCAGCTTCGTAAAATTGGCTTTTCCCAATTGAGAATTTTTATTCCTGGTCTATCTTTGTCCTTTTCCATAACTACCCTAAGATTTAAGCTATCTGTATTCCAAGATCTCTTTGCTCTTCTACACCATTTAATTTCTTACCTTACAAGAAATAAGCAGCCTTCTTATTCCTCCTACCAAGGTTGAAACTACGTCTGTTGTATTCAAAGTTTAAATTACCAACAGTTTACTTTTCAGTGATATAACTTCACCTCAAATTTAAACAGAATACCAAAAGTTTTTAAAAAAATGTTATTTGTCCATATACTTGAAACTTTTGATGCAAAGCCATTCATTTGGCAAAACATGGCATCTCTAATTTCAGGATCTTTAGCTTTGTACTGATTTGCTTTTATATTTCATGCACCTATACAAACTTAAGATTTTTAGGAAAAGGGCTAGCCATGAGTGTGTAATGAATTTGAGTTCAGTACCCCACCTCATGTCCACAGCAAATCATAATATGCATCATGAATTAATCTCTGTTCATGATAAACCTTTTTAACCTAGATTACATTAAATCCTTTTATCGATTTTCTTCCTGTCTGAAGGTGTTGACTTACACTGTGCTATAGTTCTACAGATTTTTTCCAGTCCTATTATTTA
Source organism: Pristiophorus japonicus (assembly GCF_044704955.1). Classification (NCBI taxonomy): domain Eukaryota; kingdom Metazoa; phylum Chordata; class Chondrichthyes; family Pristiophoridae; genus Pristiophorus; species Pristiophorus japonicus. The sequence continues at coordinate 153,505,445 of NC_091989.1, forward strand.
CTATATAAATAGTAGTGGAAGTGAACAATACACTTGTGTCATATGCCCATGTGATATTCATTGGCTGGTTGGTTTGTCTTGAACAATCATTCTATTTCTTTAATTGACCACTTGGTGGTGCCAAGAGGCAAATAATCTAGTTTTTTAATAAGCAGATACATAAGTGATCATCATCAAATGTTGTATCTAAATGGCTAGGGTAAACATAAAATGGAAAAATAATGGTGGAACTTTTAAGTAATTGTTCACACGAGTTTTCAGTATTGGAGACAGAGTGATGGCGATCCTGATAGTGCACTTGAAGTGTTGGAGATGGGTTTAAGCTCAGAGAACATAATGGATAGCAATGAAATAGCAATTAAAATCAGTATTTCCAAATGATTCATAAAGCATTGGTTGCCCTTTTCACATTTAGGACATGGGTGACAGCCTAGATTGTTGGGATATTGGCTGTAAAATCCCAGATGTATACAAATCTGTCATACAAAATTGCCTTATTTGACACAAATTAAAAGTATCACTCAAGGCCTCAAGGATGGGAAATAGTTCAAATAGAAATAGACAGGCTAAGTGAGTGGGCAAAAATTTGGCAGATGGAGTATAAAGTTGGAAAATGTGAGGTCATGCACTTTGGCAGAAAAAAGCAAAGAGCATGTTATTATTTAAATGGAGAAAAATTGCAAAGTACAGCAGGACCTGGGGATACTTGTGCATGAAACACAAAAGGTTAGTATGCAGGTACAGCAAGTGATCAGGAAGGCCAATGGAATCTTGGCCTTTATTGCAAAGGGGATGGAGTATAAAAGCAGGGAAGTCTTGTTACAGTTATACAAGGTATTGGTGAGGCCACATCTAGAATACTGCGTGCAGTTTTGGTTTCCATATTTACGAAAGGATATATACCTGCTTTGGAGGCAGTTCAGAGAAGGTTCACTAGGTTGATTCCGGAGATGAAGGGGTTGACTTATGAGGAAAGGTTGTGTAGGTTGGGCCTCTTCTCATTGGAATTCAGAAGAATGAGAGGTGATCTTACCGAAACGTATAAGATTATGAGGGGGCTTGACAAGGTGGATGCAGAGAGGATGTTTCCATGGGTGGGGGAGACTAGAACTAGAGGGCATGATCTTAGAATAAGCGGCCGCCCATTTGAAATGGAGATGAGGAGAAATTTTTTCTCTCAGAGGGTTGTGAACCTGTGGCATTCGCTGCCTCAGAGAGATGGGACATTGAATAAATTTAAGACAGAAATAGACAGTTTCTTAAACGATAAGGGAATAAGGGGTTATGGGGAGCGGGCAGGGAAGTGGACCCGAGTCCATGATCAGATCAGCCATGATCTTATTAAATGGTAGAGCAGGCTCGATGGGCTGTGTGGCCTACTCCTATTTCTTATGATATGTTAACAAAATAGGTGATGATCTTCTGAGGGCTAACGTGAATTTATTTATCCAATGAGTTATTTAGTTGTTGCAAGTGAGGCTGCAATCTAGCCTAGTCCTACTTGTCACTATTAGCAATGTCAGTGTTTTACAAAGAAAAGAAAGACTTCCATTTACATAGAGCCTTTCATGACCACCAAACATCTCAACGTGCTTTACACCCAATGAACTAATTTTGCAGTGTAGTCACTGTTGTAATGTGGGAAATGTGGCAGCCAATTTGCGCACAGCAAGCTCTCACAAACAGAAAAGTGATAATGACCAGATAATCTGTTTTTGTTATGTTGATTGAGGGATAAATATTGACCAGGACACCGGGGATAATGTCCCATCTCTTCTTTGAAATAGTGCCATGGGATAATATACGTTCATTTGAAAGTTCAGACGGGACCTTGATTTAACATCTCATTTAAAAGACGGCACCTCCGACAGTACAGCATTCCCTCAGCACTTCGTTGGAGTGTCAGCCTTGATTTTTTGTGCTCAAGTCCCTGGAGTGGACTTTGCAGAAAGAATTTGTATTTATATAGCACATTTCACAACCTCAGGCTGTCCCTTAGCCCTTTACAGCCAATTAAGTTGTTTGAAGTGTAATCACTATTGTAACGTAGGAAAGCCTGACCGGGCTATAAAAGAGCTGGAGCGGCGGGCCCTGGAACATCGTGGCCCCCCCGACCTGCGAGAGAACACCTCCGAAGGTCGGGCTATAAAAGAGCTGGTACGGCATACCACTACAACATCCAGCGCGAGCTGGCCCAAGTGGGCGACTGGGTGACGTCATCAAAACCCAGGTCGCCGTTTGGAGCGTGGGTAGGAACATTGATGGGGCCCAGTTACAGCGGAGGAGCGGGAAGGTCAGGGCGGATGAGCGATGAGAGATCGTGGCAGAGGAGCAGCAAGAGATCGGGACAGATGAGCAGCGAGAGATTGTGACGGAGGAGCGGTGAGAGATCATGGCGGAGGTGCGGAGAATGTTTGTGGCGGAGGAGCTGCGAGAGATTGTGGCGGAGGTACGGCAAATGAGGGTACAGGGTCTAGAAGATCCGAGGGCCCTGGGGAAGCATGGGCCAGCCCAAACTGCGATATGTGTACGCACTAGGTCCGTGCAGCAGAGGAGGTTTCCAGTCGTCCTGGTTAACTCTTGCCACTGGATAAAGGCTTACTAACTCTGTCAAGCCCACGTGGTGGCTGATGTGCAACGGTCACCACACGTTAAAAAAATGCACACATAGGCATCTTCCACCCCTTCACTTGGAGTTCTGACTGGAATATCAGGTTCTTCATTGAAACATCTGTGAACTCATGTGGAAGCAAGTCATCCTCGTTTGAGGGACCGCCTATAATGATGAAGATGATGTAGCCAATACCTGTTCAGTGATGGAATATTATAGCAAAATAGCTTACTTAGTGAGATGTTGGAATATATGGCATGGGGAGAGAGAATAAAGTATCGGCTCACACACTATACTGTAGTGATGGGGAGTGCTACGTTGTATCAGTGTAATCCCAAGCCTCTAACTTTCTGTTCAAGTGGTACAGGTGGATGTTACCACAGTACTAGTTGGAGAGGAATAAGGAGTTTTCATGGTATCCTGGTTTACATCCCTCCCTTAACCACCATCACCGTGCTTTGTGGGAGCTTGATGTGCACAAGATGGTCAATTCAGTTGCCAAATAAGTCACTACACATCAAAATAATTTAGTGCATGAGATGTTTTGAGATGTGATAATGACTGTAAAACTACAAGTAAAAAGCAAAATACTGCAGGTGTGAGCAATCTGAAAAGTCAGAAAGCTGGAAACACACAGCAAATCAATCAGCATTTGTGGTGAAAATAGACGGTCATAATTTCAGTATACCACTAGATGAAGTATATAAATGCAAGTCTCTTTCTTTAATGTTTTTGGGTTGCCGAGAAAATCCATCTTTTGTGTCCGGACTCAGTACAAACTATGCAGACCAATAACCTTATGCTGGAGCTGATCACCACAAAAGCAAACGAACATGGCTGGGTTAGAAACATAGAAATTTACAGCGCAGGAGGAGGCCATTTCGGCCCATCGTGTCCACACCGGCCGACAAAGAGCCGCACGGCCCTCGGTCAGCAGCCCTGAAGGTTATATAAACCTACGAACAATGAACAATGGTGGAAAGGCAACGAACACCCAGCCCAACCAGTCTGCCTCACACAACTGCGACATCCCTTATACTGAAACATTCTACACTCCACCCCAACCGGAGCCACGTGATCTCCTGGAAGAGGCAAAAACCAGATAAAAACTCAGGCCAATTTAGGGAGAAAAAAAATCTTGGAAAATTCCTCTCCGACCCATCCAGGCGATCGAACTAGTCCAGGAGATCACCCTGGCTGTATTCGATTCCCTGCAATACTTACCATTATATCCATGCCAGTCAACAAAAGGTTATCCAGTCTAATAATAATGACAAGCTCTAGGTCCATAACCCTGCAGATTACGGCACTTTAAGTGCCCATCCAACCATCTCTTAAAAGTAGTGAGGGTTTCTGCATCCACCACTCTTCCAGGCAGCGAGTTCCAGATTCCCACAACCCTCTGCGTAAAGAAGCCCTCCCTCAAATCCCCTCTAAACCTTCCACCAACCACCTTAAAACTATGCCCCCTCATAATAGACCCCTCCACCCTCGTAATAGACCCCTCCACCAATGGAAATAGGCCCTTACTATCCACTATGTCCAGGCCCCTCAATATTTTGTACACCTCAATGAGGTCTCCTCTCAACCTCCTCTGTTACAATGAGAACAAACCCAGCCTATCCAATCTGTCCTCACAACTAAGATTCTCCATTCCAGGCAGCATCTTAGTAAATCTCCTCTGCACCCTCTCTAGTGCAATCACGTCCTTTCTATAATACGGCGACCAGAACTGCAAGCAGTACTCCAGCTGTGGCCTAACCAAAGTATTATACAATTTAAGCATAACCTCCCTGCTCTTATATTCTATGCCTCAGTCAATAAAGGCAAGCATTCCGTATGCCTTCTTAACTACCTTAACCACCTGACCTGCAACTTTCAGGAATCTGTGGACAAGCACTCCAAGGTCCCTTTGTTCATCTACACAATTAAGTGGTCTACTGCTTAATGTGCATACCCTTTCCTCGTTAGCCCTCCCAAAGTGCATTACCTCACACTTCTCGGAATTAAATTCCATTTGCCATTGCTCTGCCCACCTGACCAGTAGATTGATAACCTCCTGCAGCCCATGAATTTCCTCTTCATCATCAACCACACAGCCAAGTTTAGTGTCATCTGCAAACTTCTTAATCATACTCCCTATATCCAAATCTAAATCGTTGATATATACCATAAAAAGCAAGGGACCCAGTACTGAGCCCTGCGGAATCCCACTGTAAATATTCTTCCAGTCACAAAAACATCCATCAACCATTACCCTTTGTTTCCTACCTCCAAGCCAATTTTGGATCAAACTTGCCACCTTGCCCTCTTGCCCTGGATCCCATGGGCTTTAACCTTCATGACCAGTCTACCATGTGGGACCTTATCAAAAGCTTTGCTAAAGTCCATATACACTACATCCTACGCACTACCCTCATCGACCCTCTTGGTTACCTCCTCAAAAAATTCAATCAGGTTAGTCAAATACAATCTTCCCTCAACAAATCCGTGCTGACTGTCCCTAATTAATCCTCGCCTTTCCAAATCCTGTCTTTCAGGACTTTTTCCAATAATTTCCCCACCACTGGAGTTACTCGGCCTATTCTTTTCTCCCTTCTTAAAAAAGGGTACTACCTTAACAGTCCTCCAATCCTCCAGCACCATGCCCAAATCCAAAAAGGACTGAAAAATGATGGTCAAGGCCTCTGCTATTTCTTCTTTTACTTCGCTCAACAGCCTGGGATGCATTTCATCTGGGCCTGGGGACTTATCTACTTTCAAAGCTGCTAAACCCCTTAATACTTCCTCTCACTATATATCATCCAGAATATCACACTCCTTCTAGATAGCAGTATCTGCATTGCCCCTTTCCTTTTTGAAAACAGATGTAAAGTATTCGTTAAGAACCTTACCAACATCTTCCACCTCCACACAAAGATTACCCTCATGGTCTTTAATAGGCCCTACCTTTTCTTTAGTTACCCTCTTACTCTTAATAGAACATCTTAAAGGTTTCCTTGATTTTACAACCAAGAATTTTTCATGCTCTCTTAGCAGTTTTAATATCCTTTTTAATTTTGCCACTTTTTTTTGCATGCTGAACGCCCACTTAACATTCATTTTACCACTGAAATGACGTATAACACCCATATAGCGCCCATTTAGCCACAAAATGGAAACTGACTAGCATTTTTTGGACACTTATCGACGAGCGTTACAAGCATGGGGAAAGTAACGCTCGGGAAAAAATAATACCGCCCACCCACTTTTTTGGGGCGGAATCATCAGAATGGGCAAAATCAACGCCCACAATATCGCCTGCCGTTAGTTTCCGCACGGAATTAATGCCGAGATTCAATAATACCGACCGCCCACTTTTTTTTGTTGTAAAGATCACATTTGCCGAAACTAATGCCTAGATCATCGCCCAGAATCACTTTCACCACCTCACACACATATCGCCCACAATATCACTCGCCCAAAAAACCGCCCGGAAAAATGGAACTGTTCTGAACTAATCACAGCGGTGTGGGCGCCATTTTTAAAATCGCAGGTCACTTCATTGAAAAGGCTGCTTCAACTTCGGAGAGTTTGGATTGACTCTGGAGTTCTTCTCAGGTGAAGTGACCATCTCAACACATATTTTCAGACTCTGAACTATTGGGGATTTACTGTAGGTGTATTTTAGGGAGGAAATTATTGCTTCTATTATACTTTCATTGCAATGGGCCCAGCCATTTCTCAGCCTGCATCGATTAATACGCAGATGCTGCAGAGTGCAGATGGCTCAATGTATGATGCACATCATTATGTGCCCGATTTAAGACGTGCAAGAATGAGGAGGGCGGCCAGACCATTCACACCCAGCATGTACAGGGAAGAGGTCTTGTCGGGAGGCAGAGCGGGAGATCGCTGAGGCCGACAAAAGGCCCATCAATCCGGGGAGCAGCAGCATCATGTCGGGAGGCGGAGCAGGAGATCGCTGAGGCCGACAAAAGGCCCGTCAGTCTGGGGAGCAGCAGCGTCGTGTCGGGAGGCGGAGCAGGAGATCGCTGAGGCCTACAACAGACCCGTCAGTCCGGGGAGCAGCAACATCGTGTCGGGAGCCGGAGTGGGAGATTGCTGAGGCCTACAAGAGGCCAGCTGGTACAGCTGCAGCAGGGAGGCAAAAAAGTAGAAAAAATTCCAATATACCGTATAAATGCACACGAGGCCCATACTTGAGAGGTCACTCTGTGACCAGTAACCTTTATTAGCCAGCACTGAAGTGATGAAGATGGGTGGAGCTTCCCCTTTTATACCTGAAAGTCCAGGTTAGGAGCATCTCCCACAAGTTCACCACCTAGTGGTCAATGTTCTCAGTGTACAACTTAGGTCAGTTTATACATGGGTTACAATGACAGTTGAATACATGACATCACCTCCCCGCCAAAGTCTTATTGGGATCACAGGTTAAGTCTCTCTGGTGGTTTACACTCCCTTGTAGAGCACCCGAGTTGGGGCTCTGGTTGTTGGGCGATGGCCTGAGTGTCTGCTGTTTGCGGTGCCTCAGGCCTGTTTGGACTGCCCAAAGTGACTGGGCTCTCCTCCGCTTGGTTCCGGTGTTCGGTCACCTGTGGAGGAGCGAACTCTATATCGTGTTCTTCCTTTGCTTCTTCTGTGGGATTGCTGAACCTCCTTTTTGTTTGATCCACGTGTTTGCGGCAGATTTGTCCATTGGCAAGTTTAACTACCAGAATCCTATTCCCCCTCTTTGGCAATCACAGTGCCTGCGAGGCATTTAGGCCCTGCAGCATAGTTGAGGACAAAGATAGGATCATTGACATCGATACATCGTGCCCTCACATTCCCGTCATGGTAGTCACATTGTGACTGGCGCCTGCTCTCAACAATTTCTTTCATGGTGTGGTGTATAAGGGATAACCTGGTTTTGAGTATCCTTTTCATTAGCAGCTCTGCGAGTGGAACCCCTGTGAGCGAGTGTGGTCGGGATCTATTGGCCAACAGGAGGCGTTATAAACGGCTTTGTAGGGAACCCCCTTGGATTCTGAGCATCCCCTATTTGATTATCTGCACTGCTCGTTCCGCCTGGCCGTTTGAGGCCGGCTTGAACGGTGCCGTTCTGACACGGTTGATACCATTTCCTGCCATGAAGTCCTGGAATTCAATGCTTGCAAAGCACGGGCCATTGTCGCTGACCAAGACATCCGGTAGACCATGGGCAGCGAACATTGCCCGTAGACTTTCTACCGTGGCAGAGGATGTGCTTGAATTGAGAATGTCACACTCGATCCATTTGGAGTAGGCGTCTACTACAACCAAAAACATTTTTCCCATGAAAGGACCTGCGTAGTCCACATGGATGCGTGACCATGGCTTGGCGGGCCAGGACCAGGGGCTAAGGGGGGCTTCCCTGGGCGCATTGTCCAGCTGAGCACACGTGTTGCACCTGCGAACACAAAGTTCCAGGTCTGCACCTATCCCTAGTCATCAAATGTGTGACCTGACAATTGCCTTCATCATGACAATGCCCGGGTGCTCATTGAGGAGTTCTCTGATGAACTTCTCTCTGCCCATCTGGGGCATGACTACTCGGTTTTCCCATAGTAGACGGCCTGTGAAATAGTTTGAATTCCTCAGGGCATGCCCCATACATGGCTGCCCAGTCCCCATTCAGGACACATTTCTTGACTAAAGACAGTAGCGGGTCTCTATTTGTCCAGACTTTAATCTGACGGGCTGTCACGGGTGAGCCTTCGCTTTCGAAAGCTTCAACAGCGATGACCATCTCAGCAGCATGCTCGGTTGACCCCTCAGTGGTGGCTAGTGGGCGCCTGCTGAGTGCATCGGCGCAGTTTTCAGCGCCCGGTCTGTGCTGAATTGTATAGTCATAGAAAGCTAATGTGAGTGCCCACCTCTGTATGCAGGCCGATGCATTTGCATTTATGGCCTTGTTGTCAGCCAATCGGGACGTTAGGGGTTTGTGATCTGTCTCCAGCTCAAATTTCCTGCCAAACAGGTACTGGTGCATTTTTTTTTTACTGCATATACACATGCAAGCGCTTCCTTTTCTACCATACCGTAGCCCCGTTCTGCCTGGGACAGACTTCTGGAGGCATAAGCTACCGGCTGTAACTGACCCTTGGCATTAACATGCTGCAACACACACCTGATCCCATAGGACAACGCATCGCACGTTAAAACAAGTTTCTTACATGGGTCATATAGCGTTAACAGATTGTTGGAGCATAACAAATTTCGTGCTCTATCAAAAGCCCTTTCCTGGCTGTCCCCCCAGATCCATTCACAACCTTTGCATAAGAGCACGTATAGCGGCTCTAACAGCGTGCTCAATTTGGGAAGAAAGTTACCAAAATAGTTCAGGAGCCCCAGGAACGAACGCAGCTCCGTCGTGTTACGGGGTCTGGGTGCTCTCTGGATCGCTTCCGTCTTGGACGCAGTAGGGCTGATCCCCTCTGCTGCTACCCTCATCCCCAGGAATTCTACCTCTGGAGCTAAGAAGACGCACTTCACCTTTTTCAGTCGCAGCCCTACCCGGTCCAGTCTGCATAGCACCTCCTCCAGGTTGTGGAGGTGTCCTTCAGTATCACAACCCGTGATGAGGATGTCGTCCTGAAAAACCACCGTCCTTGGAATCGACTTGAGGAGGCTTTCCATATTTCGTTGAAAGATCGCGGCGGCCGAGCGAATCCCGAACGGACATCTGTTGTACTCAAACAACCCCTTGTGTGTCGCGATGGTGGTCAGCTTCTTCGACTCACTCGCCAGCTCCTGGGTCATAAAAGCTGAGGACAGGTCCAATTTTGAGAAAGGTTTGCCACCAGATAGCGTCGCAAAGAGGTCCTCTGCTCTCGGTAGCGGGTACTGGTCTTGGAGTGACACCCGATTGATGGTGTCCTTGAAATCGCCATATATCCTGACCAACCCATCGCCTTCAGTACTGGCACAATCGGGCTCACCCAGTCACTGAATTTGACTGGCGAGATGATGCCTTCCCTCAGCAGGTAGTCCAATTCGCCTTCTATCTTTTCCCGCATCACGTACTGCACCGCTCTGGCCTTGTGGTGTACTGGCCTGGCATCCGGGTTTATGTGAATCACTATCTTGGTTCCCATGAAAGTGCCAATGGCGGGTTGAAATAGTGAGTCAAATTTGTCCAGGACCTGTGAGCAAGATATTTGCTCCACAGAAGAAATTGCATTGACATCGCCCCATTTCCAGTTCATGACAGCCAGCCAACTCCTCCCCAGCAGTGCGGGACCGTTCCCCGGGACAATCCAGAGTGGCAACCTGTTCTCCGAATCTTTGTGGGTCATGTCTATCGTGGCGCTGCCAAGCACCGGAATGAACTCCTTTGTATATGTCCGTAGCTGTGCGTCAATTGGCAATAAGTTTGGCCTCCTGGCATTGAACTGTTTGATACTCATCAGGGACTGGCTGGCCGGCCCCCGTGTCTAGCTCCATTGATACTGGGATGCCATTGAGGAGCACTTTCATCATTATCGGTGGTGTCCTGGTGTACGAACTGTATATGTGCTCCACATGAACTCGCTGAAGTTCAGCTTCCAGCGATTTCCCCCAGTGTCCATTTGGCCTCGTAGGGCTTACATCATCCCCGTCCTCCTCGTACATCAACCTGGCTGCAGGCTTCCTGCACATACGCACCAAGTGACCGCTGACGTTGCAGTTTCTGCAGGTATATTGCTGATACCTGCAAGCTCTGGCTGTGTGTTTGCCTCCACACCTCCAACATGAGCCGTTGTTGGAAACAAAAGGTCCATTACCAGTCGATCGTCTCTGACTGTCTCTATAACTGTCCTTAAGTGCACCATTGACAGGTGTTGATGGCCGCATTGTCCCTTGTGATGGCATGAATCGCCAGCTATTGTCCTTTGGATTCGACTACATGCTCGGGCATGTCCGATTGCCCCTGTCTGCCTGGAGAGCTGTGTGCCGCGTTAACAATGTTGACTCCCTGTCCATTTGCTGCATTTAAACCAAGATTTTTGTCAATCATTCTGGTCTCTTCCTCCCTTGAGATAAATGTCTGAGCCATCAAAGCTGCCATTTCCAGGGTCAAGTCTTTAGTCTCAAACAGTTTCCTGAAAACCCCAGCGTGCCTGATGCCCTCAATAAAAAAGTCTCGCAGCATCTCCACTCTGCATGCATCTGGGAAGTTATAGGCTCGCCAGTCGCCGGAGGTCTGCCACAAAATCTGGAACGCTGTGCCCTTCTCGCCGCCGGCGCGTGTAAAACCAGTGTCTCACCATGTGCATGCTGCTCGCCGGTTTAAAGTGTTTCCCGATCAACTTACTGAGCTCTTCAAAAGTCTTGTCCGCCGGCTTCTCTGGCGCTAGAAGGTCCTTCATCAGGGAGTATGTCCTGGATCCACAAACCGTCAGGAGATGAGCCCTGCGTTTGTTGGCCGAATCCTGTCCCAGCCATTCCTTAGTGACGAAGCTTTGCTGTAGTCTCTCAATAAAGTCGTCCCAATCATCACCAACACAGTACCTCTTGTCTGTGCTGCTAGTGCTGCTAGTGGCCATGCTCGCTTGGTTTAAATCCCAGTTTCTCCTCGCCAATATGTCCTTACTATACAGTATAAATGCTCACGAGGCCCATACTTGAGAGAAGGTCACTCTGTGACCAGTAACCTTTATTAGCCAGCACTGAAGTGATGAAGGTGGGTGGAGCTTCCCCTTTTATACCTGAAAGTCCAGGTTAGGAGTGTCACCCACAAGTTCACCACCTAGTGGTTAATATTCTCACGGTGTACAACTTAGGCCAGTTTATACATGGGTTACAATGACAGTTGAATACATGACAAAATCGAAAGGTGACGTCACAGCCAAGGGGGTAAGTGATTGGTAAGTAGTTTTTCTTTTTCTTTATCAGTAAGTAACATTGAGCATTGTTGTTGCCAAATGAAGTTTATCTAAGGGTTAAATCATGGCAGGAGAGCTCGGACAAGTGCTATGCTCCTCTTGTACTATGTGGGAAGTCAGGGAAGCTTCCGGTGTCCCTGACGACTACGTGTGCGGGAAATGCATCCGCCTGCAGCTCCTGACGGACCGCATTGTGGCACTGGAGCTGCGGGTGGATTCACTCTGGAGCATCCACAATGCTGAGAATGACGTGAATAGCACGTTTAGTGAGTTGGTCTTACCGCAGGTAAAGGGTATACAGCCAGATAGGGAATGGGTGACCAACAGGAAGAGCAGTGCAAGGAAGATAGTGCAGGGGTCCCCTGCGGTCACCCCCTGCAAAACAGATACACCGCTTTGGGTACGGTTGGAGGGATGACTCATCAGGGGAGGGCAGCAGCAGCCAAGTTCATGGCACTGTGGGTGGCTCTGCTGCACTGGAGGGCAGGAAAAAGAGTGGGAGAGCTATAGTGATAGGGGATTCAATTGTAAGGGGAATAGGTAAACGTTTCTACGGCTGCAACCAAGATTCCAGGATGGTATGTTGCCTCCCTGGTGCAAGAGTCAAGGATGTCTCGGAGCGGGTGCAGGGCATTCTGAAAAGGGAGGGTGAACAGCTAGTTGTCGTGGTGCATATAGGTACCAATGATATAGGTAATAGGATGAGGTCCTACGAGTCGAATTTAGGGAGCTAGGAACTAAATTTTAAAAGTAGGACGTCAAAAGTAGTAATCTCAGGATTGCTACCAGTGCCACGTGCTAGTCAGAATAGGAATTGTTGGATAGCTCAGATGAATACGTGGCTTGAGGAGTGGTGCAGAAGGGAGGGATTCAAATTCCTGGGACATTGGAACCGGTTCTGGGGAAGGTTGGTCTGCACCTGGACAGGACCGGAACCAATATCCTAGGGGAAGTGTTTGCTCGTGCTGTTGGAGAGGAATTAAATTAATATGGCAGGGGGATGGGAACCTATGCAGGGAAACAGAGGGAAGTAGAATGGGGGCAGAAGCAAAAGATAGAAAGAAAAGTAAGTGGAGGGCAGAGAAACCTAAGGCAAAAAACAAAAAGGGCCAAATTACAGCAAAATTCTAAAAGGGGCAAAGTGTGTTAGAAAGACAAGCCTGAAGGCTCTGTGCCTCAATGCGAGGAGTATTCGGAATAAGGTGGATGAATTAACTGCGCAGATAGCAGTTAACGGGTATGGTGTAATTGGCATCACGGAGACATGGCTCCAGGGTGACCAAGGCTGGGAACTCAACATCCAGAGGTATTCAACATTTAGGAAGGATAGACAGAAAGGAAAAGGAGGCAGGGTGGCATTGCTGGTTAAAGAGGAAATTAATGCAAGAGTAAGAAAGGACATTGGCTTGGATGATGTGGAATCGGTATGGGTGGAGCTACGGAATACCAAAGGGCAGAAAACACTAGTGGGAGTTGTGTACAGACCACCAAACAGTAGTAGTCAGGTTGGGGACAGCATCAAACAAGAAATTAGGGATGCGTGCAATAAAGGTACAGCAGTTATCATGGGTGACTTTAATCTACATATTGATTGGGCTAACCAAACTGGTAGCAATGCGGTGGAGGAGGATTTCCTGGTGTTTAATACGGATGGTTTTCTGGACCAATATGTCGTGGAATCAATTAGGGAGCTTGCCATCTTAGACTGGGTGATGTGAAATGAGAAAGGACTAATTAGCAATCTTGTTGTGCGAGGCCCCTTGGGGAAGATTGACCATATGGTAGAATTCTTTATTAAGATGGAGAGTGACACAGTTAATTCAGAAACTAGGGTCCTGAACTTAAGGAAAGGCAACTTCGATGGTTTGAGGCGTGAATTGGCTAGAATAGACTGGCAAATGATACTTAAAGGATTGACGGTGGAAAGGCAATGGCAAACATTTAAAGATCACATGGATGAACTTCAGCAATTGTACATCCCTTTCTGGAGTAAAAATAAAACAGGGAAGGTGGCTCAACCGTGGCTAACAAGGGAAATTAAGGATAGTGTTAAATCCAAGGCATGTAAATTGGCCAGAAAAAGCAGCAAACCTGAGGACTGGGAGAAATTTAGAATTCAGCAGAGGAGGACAAAGGGTTTAATTAGGAGGGGGAAAATAGAGTACGAGAAGAAGCTTGCCGGAAACATAAAAACTGACTGCAAAAGCTTCTATAGATATGTGAAGAGGAAAAGATTAGTGAAGACAAACGTAGGTCCCTTGCAGTCGGATTCAGGTGAATTTATAATGGGGAACAAAGAAATGGCAGACCAATTGAACAAATACTTCGGTTCGATCTTCACGAAGGAAGACACAAATAACCTTCCGGAAGTACTAGGGGACCAAGGGTCTAGTGAGAAGGAGGAATTGAAGGATATCCTTATTAGGTGGGAAATTGTGTTAGGGAAATTGATGGGATTGAAGGCCGATAAATCCCGGGGGCCTGATAGTCTGCATCCCAGAGTACTTAAGGAAGTGGCCCTAGAAATAGTGGATGCATTGGTGATCATTTTCCAACAGTCTATCGACTCTGGATCAGTTCCTCTGGACTGGAGGGCAGCTAACATAACACAACTTTTTAAAAAAGGAGAGAGAAAATGGGTAATTATAGACCGGTTAGCCTGACATCAGTAGTGGGGAAAATGTTGGAATCTATTATCAAGGATGAAATAGCAGCATTTGGAAAGCAGTGACAGGATTGGTCCAAAAAGCATGGATTTATGAAGGGGAAATCATGCTTGACAAATCTTCTGGAATTTTTTGAGGCTGTATCGAGTAGAGTGGACAAGGGAGAACCAATGGATGTGGTGTATTTGGAGTTTCAAAAGGCTTTTGACAAGGTCCCACACAAGAGATTGGTGTGCAAAATCAAAGCACATGGTATTGGGGGTAATATACTGACGTGGATAGAGAACTCGTTGGCAAACAGGAAGCAAAGAGTCAGGATAAACGGGTCCTTTTCAGAATGGCAGGCAGTGACTAGTGGAGTGCCGCAGGGCTCAGTGTTGGGACCCCTGCTCTTCACAATTTACATCAATGATTTAGATGAAGGAATTAAGTGTAATATCTCCAAGTTTGCAGATGACACTAAACTGGGTGGCAGTGTGAGCTGTGAGGGGGATGCTAAGAGGCTGCAGGGTGACTTGGACAGTTTAGGTGAGTGGGTCAATGCATGGCAGATGCAGTATAATGTGGATAAATGTGAGGTTATCCACTTTGGGGGCAAAAACACGAAGGCAGAATATTATCTGAATGGCGGCAGATTAGGAAAAGGGGAGCTGCAGGACCTTGGTGGGCCTCAACTGGAATATTGTGTTCAGTTTTGATCTCCTAATCTGAGGAAGAACATTGTTGCTATTGAGGGATTGCAGTGAAGGTTCACCACACTGATTGCCGGGATGGCTGGACTGACATATGAGGAGAGACTGGATCAACTGGGCCTTTATACATTGGAGTTTAGAAGGATGAGAGGGGATCTCATAGAAACATATAAGATTCTGACAGGAAGGGACAAGTTAGATGCGGGTAGAATGTTCCCAATATTGGGGAAGTCCAGAACCAGGGGACACAATCTTAGGATTAGGGGTAGGCCATTTAGGACTGAGATGAGGAGAAACTTCTTCACTCAGAGTTGTTAACCAGTGGAATTCCCTGCCGCAGAAAGTTGTTGATGCCAGTTCATTGGATATATTCAAGAGGGAGTTACATATGGCCTTTACGGCTAGGTGGATCAAGGGATATGGAGAGAAAGCAGGAAAGGGGTACTGAGGGAATGATCAGCCACGCTATTGTTGAATGGTGGTGCAGGCTCGAAGGGCCGAATGGCCTACTCCTGCACCTATTTTCTATGTTTCTTACCTCGACGTGTCCAAGCACACCTGCCTTCGGAGACTGCGCTTCCACAAGGTCGCGATGAAATATGTGGCTCATCAGGCCACATATACAGCCTGCCATCAGGACATCAGTGTCGGTCAAGGTCAAGGTCACCGCGGCACTGTCTTTCTACGCATCCGGTTCCTTTCGGGCCTCCGGGGTCGAGATTTCCCCTCTGTCTCACCACGCCACCCATCGCTGCATTAGACAGGTCACGGAGGCTTGTAAGCGCGAAGGATGGACGTCCCCATGACCACGGAGGCTCAGACTGACAGGGCTGGAGCATTCTACCGCATTGCAGGGAGCAATACAGTGCACTCACATCGCCATGCGGGCACCTTCTCAAGACCCAGAGCTTTTTCATAACAGAAAAGGATTTTCACTCTCTGAAGGTCCAACAAGTTGTTGACCACAACCAAATCATAATGGCAGTGAATGCCAAATGTCTGTGCAGCTTCGATGAGGCTCACATCCTGCATGAGAGAGCTGTCTCTGACAACTTTAAGAGTCAGCCACAAGGATAATGCTGGATGCTTGGTGATAACCAATATGGCCGAGCCACCTGGCTGATGACCCCCCTCCTGCGTGACACCCACACCGAGGCTGAGAAGTGATACAACCAGAGCCACCGAGACACATGTAATGTGATCCAGAAAACAATAACTGTACTTAAGTAGCGCTTCAGATGTTTGGACCACTCAGGAGGGGAGCTACAATACAACCCTGAACAAGTAGCTAAATTTGTGATCGTGTGCTCCATGCTGCACAACCTGGCTATCAGGAGGGGAAAAGATTTGCCAGAACGGACTGATGGTCCACCTCAGGGGAAAGAGGAAGAGGATGACGAGGGGCTGGATGCTGACCTAGGGCCAATCAGGCTGGTTATGCAACCATGCCCATGACCCCCTCTAGCAGGAAAGTGGCTACATAGCTGCAAGACTCTTGCGTGAGCAGCTGATATCTGAATGATTTGCCTGAAAGAATGTTGCTGTGAGTGACAACGCTGACACACTGCTGTGTGTGTGCAGCTCAGACATCAATGGTGCCCATCACCCTGGTGCCAGTTAAAGTTTATGTTGATTGAAGTTAAGTTTTATTTAACCCTTTCATGTTACGGAATTACCAGTGTGTAACGGTCCAGCTATCGGAGACAATGCGCAACAAGGTTATGTCCAATAAAAATGTTTTGAAAGCAACATTGGTCTGAAATCATAAGTATCATGGGCAAAAACACCCAACCCCTGCCCACACCCCACTTTTTCCACCATTGATATCAATCAAATGTTCAACATGTCCAGCAACATAGAATACAAATACAAAGCAGGAGGGTGGTCCCCGCCCCCCCCAATACAACAAATTGCATACACCCAGATGGAAATATAACACAGCCATCACCTCCAGATATTGCACCTCACTTTCCTTCCCCCTCTCCTTCTTCTCCCCACCTCTACCCCTTCCCCTCCTCGCTCCACGCCGCCTGGCTGAAGAGCTCCTCAGGTGGTGCCTCATTGGGGGGGGGGGGGGGGGATGAAGGCAGAGGCGGTGGTTGCACGAGTATGGGAGTGGGGGATGCCGAGGGGGGGGAACATTCTCTGATCCAGAAGCAGGATCTTGGTCCTGCCTCATATCTGTCGTTCGCAGTGGTGGTGCAGAACCTAGGGGAGGAGTGCTGCGCTCCAGGACCACTGTGAGGCCTGTGCCAGCAATGTTCCTGGCTATCATCTCCAGAACCTCCGCCATCCGCGGAATGTACTCAGTCATGGTGGCCAGCTGTCGAGATATGCCTCCCAATGCTTCAAGGAGCTGGTCACCAATGTCTACAGTTCTCCCGGACAACTGTACCATCTCTCTGCTCTCATGTCACGCTCGTGGACCAGACCTGCCGTGTCCATGAAACCTCCGTGGGGTTGGCACTGTCCTGGGGACAAATGGGGTGCCGTGGTGAGGTGCTTGGGGCCGGTACCTCCAGAGTGGAGACGGAAATAGGCGGAGGAGCACTAGATGGTCTTGGGGTGGAATGCCTTCTGGAGCGTGGCAATGCAGGTTCCTTGAAGTAGGCGCTCTCATCCGTAGAGAACAGACCCAGCAGATTGACGGGCGAGAATTGGAGCTCCTCAGCAGATGTAGGATCATCCGAGTCCGGCCCCGCGCCCCCACCTGCTGGCCTCTGTGGTCTTGCCTGGGGCCACGCTGCTGGCTGAGCTGCAAAACTCAAATGAGGTTATTAGAGAAGGGGGTGCTCGGGTCACAAGGTGATTCCAGTGCTACACACAGCACATGCACGACAAAAGCACCACCGCTATCAAGATCATCACAGACATCACATTTCATGAGCATCAACATGGTGCATTGCAATGATTTTCATTAGGCCAGCATTATTTCTAGAACAATTTTAGAAATCATCCATCATATATGATTGTTTAGATATGAGTGGGTGTGGCATCTATTGACTTTACATCATGCAATGGTGTAAACTTTACTCACGTAGCTTCACTTCAGGGTCTGCAGATGCTTCCATGGCCATCCGAGGGTGCTTCCCAAGTGTGAGCACCCGCTCCCCCATTTCAGTGATGTTGCTGACAATTGGTGGCCCCCCATCCGTTTGCCTCTGCATGGGTCTCATCATAGATAGCTTCTTCTATAAAAGGTGACAGGACCACATGGCATGAGATCATTGCGTGATATCATTGCTAGGTACTGTCACAGAGACTGATAACACATAACTGACAGATTTAATCATGACTATAATTATTATTCTTTACCTAAAGACGTGCACCGTGACCGCAGGCTTTGAGTACAACATTCCCAGTAAAAGTGAAAGATCTCACAACTGCTGATAGTCACTCATGACTGTTACAAATCAAATTATATAAATCTATAAGTACATGTAAATAAATAAAATACTTATCTCTTGCAGATCCCACAATGTCGTTCCATCCTTTGCGGCATTGGTTGCCCTCACGCACCTCGTTGGTCGCCAATGAGACCACCTCTGCTATCTTGGTCCATATCTTCTGGTATGCCATTGGGGTGGGCTTCCCACACGCTCCCCGAGTCAAATCACCCCAGCGTAACTCGACCTCCTGCAGGAGGGAGGCATTTGCCTCATACGTGAACCTCCTTGCTCTTTTGAGCCCTCCAATTTGCTCCTCTCCCAGCTCACTGCTCTCGCCAGTGTCAGTCTCCACAGCGTGCTGAGACGCCTCCTCCTCTCTCTCCATTATAGGCCAAATTCGGGCAAATATGTGGCTGGTAGCAGCTAATTTATGTTTTCCTATTTGCTCTAAACTTTCCCTTCCCTCTCCCAAAGCAGCCACACACACCTTCAGTCCCTCTCAGCTCCCTCTCTCTCTCTGTCTCTTCTTCTGTGCAAGTCATGATGACCCTTGAGCTCCTGAATCGCGGAAATCGAGCATTGCCATGCCATTGCTAAGGACGGTGACACTTTATGGCAGAAGGTCAGAGAGATTTAATGCTACCACCCATTTTACAGTGCTTGCGCTAACGCCCAATTTCACAAATGGAGACTAGGGGCTTTGAGAATGGGCGAGAAGCCGGCGACCTGAAAACCACGTTTACCGCCCATGCCGGAAATAAAGCCCATTTTTGGGCGATCTGCACACGTGCAAAATCTAGCCCTATATTCCTCTAAAGATTCTACAGTATTTAGCTGTTGGTATATAACATAAGCGTCCCTTTTTTCCTTTATCCTCCCCTGCAAGTCCCTAGACATCCAGGCGTCTCTAGAATTATTATTCGCACCCTTTTTCTTTCAGGGCATATGTTTGGCCTGAACCCTCCGGATCTCCTCCTTGAATGCCTCCCACTGTTCCGACATTGATTTACCCACAAGTAGCCGTTTCCAGTCCACTGTGGACAAATCACTCAACTTAGCAAAATTAGCTTTTCCCCAATTTGGGACTTTTATTCCAGGCCTAGCCTTGGCCTTATCCATAACCAACTTGAATCTTACTGAATTATGATCACTGGCACCCAAGTGCTCTCCCACTAATACCCCTTCAACCTTCCCAGCTTCATTCCCCAAAACTAAATCCAAAACCACCCCTTCTCATGTTGGGATTGCTACATACTGACTAAAAAAGTTCTCTTAAATGCATTTCAAGAATTCCGCACCCTCTATACGCTTCACACTATATTTGTCCCGATCAATATTTGGATAGTTAAAATCTCCTATTATTATCCTATGGTTCTACAACATTAATGCTGGCTCAATACTGATTGTTAGATCTTCAGCCTTATTTTCACATTTATGCGGTGCACTCAAAAGCTGCTGTAGATATAGTTTAATAGTCCATCAGTCCACAATCTCTGAACAAAATACTGGTACCAAAGTCTCACACAATTGTCCCTGGCTGTGCACTTTAGTCCTTCTAAATAGAGGTTCAAAGGCAGAGTTAAACTGGCATTTGCAAAAGGAGTTTGTTGGAACATGCAGTGGGCTGTAGGAAATTGTAATCTTTGACACTTGTCCAATATGTTTTCTCCAAGCCTTTATGCACTCTCAGTAACCTTATAAGATCAAATCCGAGAGCATCCATCACTTATTGGTCCGGTTGCATCCAGTTGACACCATCTCCTATTGGAATAAAGAAATTATCATTATTGAACAGAAAACATTAAAAACTCCACCCTGCAATTTAATTTCCTGAGCAAAAGTTCTACCCAATTTCCAAAAGCACTTGAACAAAATTAAAATTAATTCATTATTATTCCACCCTAGCCTACTACTGTCTCAGGTCAAGTGCCACAGGAACAAATCATTGTGGTCAGTGGAGTATGTGAACATCTGAGTCTCGAATGATCCAAATAACCTTCAATGCCAATGATAAATCATCATGTGATATAGCTGCTTTCCTGCGAGTAAGTTCCACGTATGCTCTATTGACAATTAATTATATCATGTCTTCTCTACAGCATCTGTACTATACTGTAATCCTTTAAAATTGAACAAATCTTTTACCTTGCTTGAAAAGTTCAACCTCCAGATATATAGCTCAACCTGTCTCGGTTCCCTTTCTGACCTGGTGCTTTGAGCTTTAAAAGGTTAATTTTGTGTAATACATTGACCTTAAGGTCTCTGCTGCCTCCAGTAATCAAAAAACAGAGAATGGGATTCAGTTCAAGACTGTTCTCCTGCATACCAAACAAATCTAAACTGTGCTGTGCTGAGCAAAATGGTCCCAAGTTTGTTCCCTGCGTTGTAATAGGGCAGCAGGGCTGAGATGCTGCAACTAGTATCAGTAATTGTGGGTTTTGCAGGAGGAATAGGGAGGGGGGAAAGAATAACAAAACAGGGCAGTTGTCAGTTTCATTCACAACTCCTTAGATAATGAAGCAGTCCGTGCCTGCATGCAACAAGACCGGGACAACATTCAGGCTTGGGCTGATAAGTGGCAAGTAACATTTGTGCTACACAAGTGCCAGGCATTGACTATCTCCAAGACTGGCCACCTTCCCTTTACATAGTGGCATTACCATCATTGACTCTCCGACCATCAACATCCTGGGGGGGTGGGGGGGGCGGGGATCACCATTTACCAGAAAATTAACTGGACCAGTCACATAACTACCTTGGCTACAAGAGCTGGTCAGAGGCTGGGTATTCTGCAGCAAGTGACTCATCTCCCGACTCCCCAAAGCCTTTCCATCATCATATCATATTATAGGCAGTCCCTCGGAATCGAGGAAGACCTGCTTCCACTCTAAAAGTGAGTTCTCAGGTGGCTATACAGTCCAATGTGGGAATTAGTCTTTGCCACAGGTGGGGCAGACAGTGGTTGAAGGAAAGGGTGGGTGGTGAGCCTGGTTTGCCACACGCTCCTTCCACTATCTGCGCTTGGTTTCCGCATGCTTTTGGCGACGAGACTCGAGGTGCTCAGTGCCCTCCCGGATGCTTTTCCTCCACTTTGGGCGTTCTTGGGCCAGGGATTCCCAGGTGCCGGGGGGATGTTACACTTATCAAGGAAGCTTTGAGGGTGTCCTTGAAATGTTTCCTCTGCCCACCTCGGGCTCGCTTGCTGTGTCGGAGCTCCGAGCATAGCACTTGCTTAGGGAGTCTCGCGTCGGGCATGCGGACGATGTGGCCCGCCCAATGGAGTTGATCGAGCGTGGTCAGTGCTTCAATGCTGGGGATGTTGGCCTGAGCGAGAACACTGACGTTGGTGCGTCTATCCTCCCAGTGGATTTGCAGGATCTACCATCTACAAGGCACAAGTCAGGAGTGTGATGGAATACTCTCCACTTACCTGGATGAGTGCAGCTCGAACAACACTCATGAAGCTCTGCACCATTGAGGACAAAGCAGTCTGCTTGATTGGCACCCCATCCACTACCTTAAACATTCACTCCCTCCACCACCGGCGCAACATGGCGGCAGTGCGTACTATCTAGAAGATGCATTGCAGCAACTCGCCAAGGTTTCTTCGACAGCACCACCCAAACCCATGACCCAAGGACAGGGCAGCAGGAGCATGGGAACACCATCACCTCCAAGTTCCCTTCCACGTCACATACCATCCTGACTTGGAATATATCACCATTCTTTCATCGTCACTGGTTCAAAATCCTGGAACTCCCTCCCGAACAGCACTGTGGGAGTACCTTCACCACATGGACTGTAGCAGCTCAGGAAGGCTACTCACCACTACCTTCTCTAGGGCAATTAGGGATGGGCAATAAATGCTGGCCTTGACAGTAACGCCCGCATCCCATGAACAAATAAAAAAAATTATAGGGAATCACGGCTACCAATTTGTGCTGAGCAAAGTTCAACAAACAGCAATGAGATAAGTGACCAGATAATCTGTTGTTGGTTGATGGATAAATAATGACCACAGCATAGTGAACTCCTTTACTCTTCTTTGAGTAGTGCCATGGGATCTTTTATGTCCATCATAGGGCAGTGACAGTGTCTCAGCTGAAAGGTGGTGGTTTTAAAAATAATTTTTTGCCTACATATATGCTATTAATTTGGGCTCTCCCACATGAAAACTTTTAGTTAAGGAGAAAGCTCAACTGGGTAGGATTTTAATATATCTAAAGTAGTTTTAAACAATTTAATATTTTAAGATTTTGCAGTACTCCATGAGAAAAAAACACTTATTTAAGGACATTAAAATGCCCTATGTATGCATTATATATGTTTTGAACAGTATTTTAGTAAACTTGAGAATACTCAGAAATTTGACAATTTTCAATGTGCGGTTAGAAGCATTGGTAGAGTAGCACATATTTTACAATGAAAAATTTAAAATGGTTTATCATACTGTACAAATATTCATAATCCAACTGAACACAATTTACAGATAAATACATTAATCTGTATTTAAGCACTTTAATTTTTTTTAAAACCATAATAGATGGTTTCCAATGTCATTTTATTCATCATCTATTTACTGATAGAGTAACGAACATACAAGTCCATGTCCTAATCCAAAAAAATGATGGAAAACTTGTTGCTGAATGAAAGAAAACAAAAAACATTACTGAAAAGTTGCTGAAAATACATCAGCAATATCTGCTGTAATTGGCTTTTATATGAAATGCAATGAACTCCAAATATTGGACAATGAAAAGCTCGTTACTGAACTAGTCTAGTATTTACTGTCCAGTATGGATTCCTCTGTTGATTCAATGCACAATGTGGTGTGTATCAGTGAAACATACAGGACTGGGTGGTTAAGTTTTCAATATTTCATGTGTTGAGTTAGCTGCTGAAACAGGACAGCAGAGAGAATTACACATTTGATCCAAGTGGCCCCAAGGCTACGAGGGTGGAAGACAAAAAGATAGACAAGAATAACCAAGGTTCCCCATTCCTAATTGCTATCCAGTAATCCGTGCCAAAAAGTGAAGATAATGATAATGTTGGGTAAGGAAATATGGAAAAGAAAACTACCAATAAAGTGTGTGTAAAACTTGAAATATTGCTGTGAAAGTCAGATTGTCAAATGTTTATATCACTTCACAGAACCCAGTCATTTATAAAAAGATACAATATTTGATGTACCTACTGGAGACAGACACTGTTGATCCAAAAGTACTTACCCAGGAAATTACAGCTTCATCATCATCTGAATCCTTTAATATTACTGCCTCCGCCAGTAAAAGCACTGATCAATATGTTAATAACCTATACAGAACAGTAAATTCTTAGATTTGATCCCTAATCTGGCAGAATTAGCCAATTTCAACCAGGACAGCACTCAGAGCTTCAGTTGGCTTTAGTGTGTCCTGGGTGGAGGGGGAAAATCAGACAGATTTCCCACTTTCAATTGTTATTCAATGACCCTTGTTGGTAAGTATTGAACTCAAACAAGAAGAATGGCTATTTGGCAGAGCTATAAAGGGGCTGCAGATGCTTGTGGGACCATACACCTGCATAAGTCAGCACCTTTGGAGATGGCAACAAAATTGAGGAGGGGGGAAAAAAAGCTATGGGCTTTTACTTTTAAGGCTCTATTCAAAGCACAAGACCAATGTAATTCCGACATACAACATTGTGCAGCTAAAATGTAATACTGGGATAGATTTCTAAATATTGTGCCATAGTATTTTTATCTGGGCAAATTCTGTCACTGCATATTACTAAAACACAAGGAGTGTTTTAATAAAAACACAATCTATTGCATTAAAGAACACGAGAAGCGGTTTCTGTAATTCAACATTAATTACACACTGCCTATCCATTATGGTACACAGCAACATTTTTGTTCTATTTGATTAGATTTACTGGAGTGTCCAGGAATAGTTAACAGCAATCAAATTATAATTCCATCAACTGTCCCTTGGTTCTTGTAATCCCAGTTCTACCAAAATTCTTAACAGTCCATCCTTCATTTTACAAGACAATAGTAGTCACCACATAGTTTTTCTAAGCAGCCAGCTTAAACTGGATGCAGGTTTTGTTCGGCATCTTGGACATGCCTTGCTGGAGGTCCATCTCCTGTATCTTGGTTATCTTTCTCAGCTTCAATCCAGCTCTGGGGCGGGATCATTTTCTTTGGACCAAGGGGTGGTGCACCAATAAGTTCTTCAATGTCATCATAATTTAGAACTTCTCTCTCCACGAGTGCATTTGCAAGCTAAAATTTAAAATGAGAGAATGTAGAATAAAAGATTATACATTTTAAAAAGTCAATTCAAATGCCTATTCCTAGGTCCAAAAACTAAGGTTAAATGACAATTTAAGAGTCATTATCTTTGGCAGAATTACAACCAACAAACCAGAGTGTAAAAGTTTGAATTAGACGGATTCCTTTTGGGCAGTGATAACAGACCATATCCTGCTAATAGTCAAGTTGCTGAACTAGTTTTGTTACAATGGCAAGCCATCCTTGTGCAAGGTCATTAACCACGTGACAAGACTACAGAGCTCCCCCAATGGCTCAGTGACTTTACCGGCAAGTAGTTGAGTCATACAGAACGGGTAAGGTAGCTGAACCCAGTTGGGGTGATGGCAGTAGCCTCAGTATTTTTGGTTGAATGAGGAGAACAAAGAGAGAGAGTGTTCTCACTCTTGATTGCTCCCAAGCTGAATTTCACAGATGGATATTAGGTAAAGACAGGATCAAGCTGGGCTGCAATGCCACTGCAGTCAAATAGCCTGCTGATATTTTCCAGCAGGGTCCATACATAAATAATTACTTAGGCAAGTTGACAGAGATAAACGGATACCTGTGGAACTGTACCCAGCAGAAACATAGAAAATAGGTGCAGGAGTAGGCCATTCGGCCCTTCAAGCCTGCACCGCCATTCAATGAGTTCATGGCTGATCATGCAACTTCAGTACCCCATTCCTGCTTTCTCGCCATACCCCTTGATCCCCCGAGTAGTAAGGACTACATCTAACTCCTTTTTGAATATATTTAGTGAATTGGCCTCAACAACTTTCTGTGGTAGAGAATTCCACAGGTTCACCACTCTCTGGGTGAAAAAGTTTCTCCTCATCTCGGTCCTAAATGGCTTACCCCTTATCCTTAGAAGTAAACGACCTTCAGAACTGAAGGAAAACTTTTGGCAAAGGGGGAATAAAATACTACAGATTAGCACAATGTATTTTTTTTCCAAATAAACAGTTTGTTTCCACATTCATATCATGGAGGGATATCAAGAGTGGCTGCTCCTTGAATAGATCCATCTAATTTGAATTGTGTTATCCTTAAAAGAGCACTTTTAAACCTTTAAACTTTGTACCATTTTTAGACAATTGCTAGGCATCTCATTCTGTAAGTTCAAGCCTTTCTGCACCAACAAGAAGCTCGAAGATTATAACTATATTTATTCAAAAAATGTGGATTCCACGTAATTCTTTAATTTGAAAACAGAATGATATTAAATAATTAAAAAGCTTCAAGAACATGGAAATGTACAAACAGATCATTACAGTCCATTTGGCCAGTCTCAAAATTCAAACTTTATTGTATATCATACCCCTGAAATCATTTCTTTTAACAAAAACTAAACTGGCTCTTCCTCGAACTTGCATACATAAATCCACCTCTACGTCTTTCCTGACAGTCCGTCCCACACATTCACCCTGCTCCGCTCCACACATTTCCACCCCGCACCCCCCCCCCACCACCTCCCCATTCCGTCCCACACGTTCACCCGTTCCCTTCCCCCTGCACCGCTCCACACGTTCACTTTGCCTCGCAACCTTCGCCCATTCCCCACCTTCGACCCGCCGTTTCCCACTTTCGACCCGCTCCGCTCCCTATCTGCGACCCACCCCGCTCCATTCTCCCCACGCTGCTCCACTTCACACATTCACCCTATTCTACATGAAGCAGTTAAATCTGAATCCGTTCTGTTATATATGTGGACTTGTATTTACTCTGTACAGCCACCAGGTGCTCATTCCCTGGAATCCCAAGGGATCCCATAATCCCTTGGGAGCACAGGTATTTAAGAAAGCTTCACAGGTTGGAGCGGCACTCTGGAGACCTGCAATAAAAGACTACGGTCACACTTTATTTTGGGCTCAGTGTTCAGTCTGACTCTTTCTCCACACACAACACGTTACCCTTCCTTTCTCTCAGCTTGAGATCATGTACCTGGTTAGAGTTTGCGACTATGACAAAAAAATATATATTTCTTACAAATTCACTGGATGAAGAAAGGAAAAAAATTATTTTGATGCGAGCAGCCCAGCATTTGACACTATTTTATACATCAACTATAGGACTGCGTACTGCTGGCTGTGTTTTCATTCGCACTCAAATTACACCGGGAAGGACTATTTCTTCTTCGTAGTCCTCACCGTTTATAGCGGGCATGTTCATGCAAACGCAATTTTCCCGCGATATACAGTGGCCAGTGTATCTGGTTAGATCAATTTTAAATAGAATTTTGACAATTTCAGAAATTAAAACTTAACAATGTTGTTTAAGTACTGTCAGATTTGGAATTTGAGTTCTCCACTCCATCTCTTTCTCAAGAAGTCAGTAGCAGTCAGGAAGTGGTCCTTTGCAGACAGTCTCTCCACTTTCCTCCCGTTCCCAGTCGGAATTTGCTGTTGGTGTTCTGAAGAGGAATTCTGGGCTTTTATATTATGTTAATATTTCTTATAATTATATTTGTGGAAAATACTCCTGGCTACAGAGAAGCTTTTTGCCTTATTCAGCTATGGGGAGTTGAGTGTGGCTGAACGATGCAGTGGAGTTTCACCACTTTGTCACATGGGGCTGCCTGAAAGGACTTAATGTCAGGTAATTGCACTTTAGGTGCAAATAGTTGCATGAACTGCCCAAAATAGTCAGTACATTTAATATGGTTTAAGTGGCACCTTTGTAACTGACGTTTATAGTAATCCAATATAGGCGGCTGTCCGAGATAAGCGGGGACAGTGCAAGTGGTGGAGACTGTACCAGTAAGGGTTAAACCCCCCACCCCCACCCAGTAAGCACTTGAAGAAAATAAATTCAACTTCAACATTCTTATTCCGGTACTTAAAACGGGCCAAATTTTACTTTTGGCAGGTATAGCTTTTGAAGTTGCATATTTGACCCAGGTGCTCTCTCTTCTCAGAGATCAGAGAGGACTTCAAAAGCTGCACCTGGTTAAATAAAACAGATAATTAAGAAAACCGCTTGCAGAAAAGACCTGGTTTCTTTCAAATCTGCACTCACCATAGCATTTATCTGAGATTTTATTTTACCTGAACTCACTTCACAACACAATAGAAAACCTAGACTGCAGTAGAGAGTGTTTTTTGTACATATGCTTATAGAAATCTAATTTTGACAGAATTTTAGAAAATGTAGTACAGGTACTGTGTTTTGAAACTATAAAGAACATTCAGTACTCTCCACGTTGGCCAGGGAGGTGTGCATGAGAAATAACTTTTTAATCTTAAGTATTACCCTACAGGAACAGCAAGTGAAATTTAAAATGACTTCTTGCTGATTTTAAGTATTCTGATTAATCTCTGTAAAAGTAACCTGCTGGAGGTCCCCCACTAAGAGTCCATCTTCAGCTGGGCAGTAGTAAGTATGTGGATTGCTGACCATCCTGGCTCTGGATGTTAATTGTGCATTAAAAGCATTGAACAGTTCAGTATAGGTTAGAATTGTAGTTCCACCAAATATTG
The DNA here is from genome assembly GCF_044704955.1 of Pristiophorus japonicus. Lineage (NCBI taxonomy): Eukaryota > Metazoa > Chordata > Chondrichthyes > Pristiophoridae > Pristiophorus > Pristiophorus japonicus. The sequence continues at coordinate 153,533,465 of NC_091989.1, forward strand.
GGCCCAAGTTTTGGCTTTCCCGCAGGACGGCGCACCTCCGAGAGGCACGCCTATTTCCTAGAACATAAGTGCGCCTATTACCAACCTTCGTATTCTCCGATAGTTTTCGGGCCCTTTCCAGGTCGGCGCGGCGCAGCAGGAGCTGTTGGGGACGGGGCCAAGGCGTTGCGCTGAAGAACTGCCTGCGGGGGGGCGGGGTTAGGTCCCAGCATAATTTTTAGTGCCGGCAGCCTTGCCCATATGCGCTGGAGCGTATGCGCAGTGGCACACAAACATTGGCACTCGGCCATTTTTAACGGTACATGAAAAACAGCGATTTTTGATTTTGTGGAGCTGTGCAAAGGCTTCTGAGTAATTTTTTGTGCCTGAAGGAGTGCTTTCAGCAGTACTGAGGAAGAAATCATCTGCTGAAATCAGTGAGTGCTGTTTGTTGCTGCTAAGCTTCCAGAACAAGTGCTGCATAGGTGCATGCAAAATAAGGACTGTGTTTTGAAAAATCAGAGTGTCAATTCAATACAGCAATGGAACAACGTTCACCAAGAACAAAGAATTTCTTGCATGAGGAAGTGGAGACATTTGTTAATGTCATTGAGCAGAGATGGCAGGAGCTGGATACCAGCAACAGAGATTGCACAAAAGTGCCACCCAACGAAATGAAGAAACGCTGGAACCAAGTTGCAGAAGATTACTGCGCAGTGGTGCATACCAGGAGATCTGGAAGCCAGTGTAAAAAGAAATGGCACGACCTTGGTCAAGTAGTTATGTAAGAAATATTTTCATTTTTCAATGGAATCTTAATTGTAAATGTGACTATCTGTATATGTCCCACCCTGTAGAAAGAGGCAGTCTGTAAAAAGTTGTAGCTTAATCTTTGCAGAAGAAATTGGCCCACAACAAAAGGGAAAGAACTCAAACAGGAGGAGGCATGTCAAATCTGCATCTACTGACACCCTTGAATCAGAGGGTCGCTGCTTTGATGAATTGTACATGGAGAAAAGCAATCAGTACAGCACAAGCTGGGCCCACACGCGAGCGAGAGGGTAAGTCCTGAAAATGCATCGTGGCCCTTCAAATCAACCTTCTGCCTGGCCTGCTATGTGTGAGAGTACTCATAGCACCCTTCCTGTCCCCTCCTCTGCTGCTAAACATTTGGCTGTTCTGATATATTTTGCAGAAGATGATGCCAATCCTGAAGATCCAGAAGAACCAGAAGAACCAGATGCGGACGATCCTGACCAAAGGGAGCTGCAGGCGTTGACTGAAATGTCTTCAGGGGAGACCTTAGAACTTAATATTTATGAGCCCACATTAGCGGACATCAGTGTTTCAAACCCTTGCATTGGTTCTGGTTCCACATTCTACGGTTTCAGATTCCAAAGTTGCGGGTCCCAGTGGTGCTGCTGGTGTAATGCAGCAGTTTACACCCACTGCCCCACTGTCCAAGCCCACAGCTCCCACTGGAGTGGTGCAGGATGCAAGACCCAGGGCCCCACCATGCTAGTCAGAGTAGGAATCGCAGGATAGCGCAGATGAATACGTACGTGGCTTGAGCAGTGGTGCAGCAGGGAGGGATTCAAATTCCTGGGGCATTGGAACCGGTTCTGGGGGAGGTGGGACCAGTACAAACCGGACGGTCTGCACCTGGGCAGGACCGGAACCAATGTCCTAGGGGGAGTGTTTGCTAGTGCTGTTGGGGAGGAGTTAAACTAATATGGCAGGGGGATGGGAACCAATGCAGGGAGACAGAGGGAGACAAAAGGGAGGCAGAGGCAGGAGACGGAGGGGAGATGGGGGAGGGGAGATGGGGGAGGGGGTGGGGGGGGGGCGAGGAGGCCCGGGGCGGGGAACAGGAAGGGCCACTGTGCGGCAGAATTCTAAAAGGACAAAGGGTGTTAAAAAAACAAGCCTGAAGGCTGTGTGTCTTAATGCAAGGTGTATCCGCAATAAGGTGGATGAATTAACTGTGCAAATAGATGTTAACAAATATGATGTGATTGGAATTACAGAGACATGGCTCCAGGATGATCAGGGCTGGGAACTCAACATCCAAGGGTATTCAACATTCAGGAAGGATAAAATAAAAGGAAAGGGAGGTGGGGTAGCATTGCTGGTTAAAGAGGAGATTAATGCAATAGTTAGGAAGGACATTAGCTTGGATGATGTGGAATCTATATGGGTAGAGCTGCAGAACACCAAAGGGCAAAAAACGTTAGTGGGAGTTGTGTACAGACCTCCAAACAGTAGTAGTGATGTTGGGGAGGGCATCAAACAGGAAATTAGGGGTGCATGCAATAAAGGTGCAGCAGTTATAATGGGTGACTTTAATATGCACATAGATTGGGCTAGCCAAACTGGAAGCAATACGGTGGAGGAGGATTTCCTGGAGTGCATAAGGGATGGTTTTCTCGACCAATATGTCGAGGAACCAACTAGGGGGGAGGCCATTTTAGACTGGGTGTTGTGTAATGAGAGAGGACTAATTAGCAATCTCATTGTGCGAGGCCCCTTGGGGAAGAGTGACCATAATATGGTGGAATTCTGCATTAGGATGGAGAATGAAACAGTTAATTCAGAGACCATGGTCCAGAACTTAAAGAAGGTATGAGGCGTGAATTGGCTAGGATAGATTGGCGAATGATACTTAAAGGGTTGACTGTGGATGGGCAATGGCAGACATTTAGAGACCGCATGGATGAATTACAACAATTGTACATTCCTGTCTGGCGTAAAAATAAAAAAGGGAAGGTGGCTCAACCGTGGCTATCTAGGGAAATCAGGGATAGTATTAAAGCCAAGGAAGTGGCATACAAATTGGCCATAAATAGCAGTGAACCTGGGGACTGGGAGAAATTTAGAACTCAGCAGAGGAGGACAAAGGGTTTGATTAGGGCAGGGAAAATGGAGTACGAGAAGAAGCTTGCAGGGAACATTAAGGCGGATTGCAAAAGTTTCTATAGGTATGTAAAGAGAAAAAAGTTAGTAAAGACAAACGTAGGTCCCCTGCAGTCAGAATCAGGGGAAGTCATAACGGGGAACAAAGAAATGGCAGACCAATTGAACAAGTACTTTGGTTCGGTATTCACTAAGGAGGACACAAACAACCTTCCGGATATAAAAGGGGTCAGAGGGTCTAGTAAGGAGGAGGAACTGAGGGAAATCTTTATTAGTCGGGAAATTATGTTGGGAAAATTGATGGGATTGAAGGCCGATAAATTCCCAGGGCCTGATGGACTGCATCCCAGAGTACTTAAGGAGGTGGCCTTGGAAATAGCGGATGCATTGACAGTCATTTTCCAACATTCCATTGACTCTGGATCAGTTCCTATCGAGTGGAGGGTAGCCAATGTAACCCCACTTTTTAAAAAAGGAGGGAGAGAGAAAACAGGGAATTATAGACCGGTCAGCCTGACCTCAGTAGTGGGTAAAATGATGGAATCAATTATTAAGGATGTCATTGCAGCGCATTTGGAAAATGGTGACATGATAGGTCCAAGTCAGCATGGATTTGTGAAGGGGAAATCATGTTTGACAAATCTTCTGGAATTTTTTGAGGATGTTTCCAGTAAAGTGGACAAGAGAGAACCAGTTGATGTGGTATATTTGGACTTTCAGAAGGCTTTCGACAAGGTCCCACACAAGAGATTAATGTGCAAAGTTAAAGCACATGGGATTGGGGGTAGTGTGCTGACGTGGATTGAGAACTGGTTGTCAGACAGGAAGCAAAGAGTAGGAGTAAATGGGTACTTTTCAGAATGGCAGGCAGTGACTAGTGGGGTACCGCAAGGTTCTGTGCTGGGGCTCCAGCTGTTTACATTGTACATTAATGATTTAGACGAGGGGATTAAATGTAGTATCTCCAAATTTGCGGATGACACTAAGTTGGGTGGCAGTGTGAGCTGCGAGGAGGATGCTATGAGGCTGCAGAGTGACTTGGATAGGTTAGGTGAGTGGGCAAATGCATGGCAGATGAAGTATAATGTGGATAAATGTGAGGTTATCCACTTTGGTGGTAAAAACAGAGAGACAGACTATTATCTGAATGGTGACAGATTAGGAAAAGGGAAGGTGCAACGAGACCTGGGTGTCATGGTACATCAGTCATTGAAGGTTGGCATGCAGGTACAGCAGGCGGTTAAGAAAGCAAATGGCATGTTGGCCTTCATAGCGAGGGGATTTGAGTACAGGGGCAGGGAGGTGTTGCTACAGTTGTACAGGGCCTTGGTGAGGCCACACCTGGAGTATTGTGTACAATTTTGGTCTCCTAACTTGAGGAAGGACATTCTTGCTATTGAGGGAGTGCAGCGAAGATTCACCAGACTGATTCCCGGGATGGTGGGACTGACCTATCAAGAAAGACTGGATCAACTGGGCTTGTATTCACTGGAGTTCAGAAGAATGAGAGGGGACCTCATAGAAACGTTTAAAATCCTGACGGGTTTAGACAGGTTAGATGCAGGAAGAATGTTCCCAACGTTGGGGAAGTCCAGAACCAGGGGTCACAGTCTAAGGATAAGGGGTAAGCCATTTAGGACCGAGATGAGGAGAGACTTCTTCACCCAGAGAGTGGTGAACCTGTGGAATTCTCTGCCACAGAAAGTGGTTGGGGCCAATTCACTAAATATATTCAAAAGGGAGTTAGATGAAGTCCTTACTACTCGGGAGATCAAGGGGTATGGCGAGAAAGCAGGAAGGGGGTACTGAAGTTTCATGTTCAGCCATGAACTCATTGAATGGCGGTGCAGGCTAGAAGGGCTGAATGGCCTACTCCTGCACCTATTTTCTATGTTTCTATGTTTTTATCCCAGACCACAGCTCCCAGTGGAGTGGAGCTGGATGCAAGACCCAGGGCACCACCATCCCAGCCCCGCGGCTCTCACTGGAGTGGTGCCGTTTGGAACACCCAGGGTCCCACCGTCCTAGCCCGCGGCTCCCAGTGGAGTGGTGCCGCGAGGCAGACCCAGGCAGAGAAGGAGTTTGGAAACACGCTCTCCTGAGATGTAGCTCAGGTTGTGGCATTGGGTGTGGAGAGCAATGACCTTACCCGATCACTCGTCGGCAGCAGCAGTGCAGTGGGTGAAGAAGTAACGGTACTGATGGGAGAAATAGCAGTAATGACACGGGAAATGAGGGAGGGAATGTCAGAGAGAGCGCAAGTGAAGGCATAGGCCGTCAGGGAGGGCATGCAAGTGACGTCACAGGCCATCAGGGAGGGCCTGGGTGAGGTAGCTGCTGCAATAAGGGCATATAGCCCGGCCAATCAAATTACACCCCCATGAAGAAGTGACCATTCACCGAGATGTGGATGAGAGATGGTTGCAGTCTTTCTTTGCTGCTTTTGTTCTTGGTCTTGATGTAACTGTAGTAACTCTTTTCACATGGAAATTGTTTTATAACTTTACAACTTATAAGTGATCAGAGGGTTTTTAAAGTGATCTTAGAGTGTAAATGTTCTCACATTTTTTAAATTATTTAATTTTGCACCTAAAAAGTGATCTTGAAGTTTCAGTGATCCTTAGACTAAGATTTTTCACATGTAAAGTTACAAAACAATTTCAAAGTTTGTGATCTTAGAGTCAAATTAAAAATTAAAGTTTATTACAGCAAATATTTTATTACACGAACGTGAACTTTTCAATAAAATATTTTTTCATTAAAACCGAATCATGTTCCATTAACACAACACAACGTAGGAACAACTCCAAAAAATAAACATGTCCATGTGCAACAGTTGTCGCAGAGCCCTCAGGCATCAGTAATTGAAGCGTTCACGGATGAGCTGCTGCCGCAGGGCTCGAGCAATCATTAAAGGAGCACAATGGACCGCATCCCTCCGACCTCGTGCTCCGGCATCAGGTACTTGCATGCTTTCCTGATCGTCGTCATCATCCTCATCCTGCTCTTCCAAATTACGATCATCAGGCACTCTCCCCTCATGTGGGTCTTCCACTGCCAGCTCCTGCTGCCTCATGATGGCTAAGTTATGCAACATGCAGCACACAACAGTGAACTGACCGACAATCTTAGGGGAGTATTGCAAGTGGCCTCCGGAATGGTTCAGGCATCGGAAACACTGTTTCAAGATGCCAATGGTCCTCTCTATGATGCTGCGCATCGCAATGTGCGACATGTTGTACTGGTGGTCAGCTTCCGTCCGTGTTACGGATAGGGGCGTCATGAGCCAGGTGGCGAGGCCACACCCTTTGTCTCCCAGTAGCCAGCTCTGCCCTTCTGGTTGCTGCTGAAACATGTCAGATATAACGCTGTCGCGTAGGATGAACGCATCATGGATGCTGCCAGGGTATCGACTGACATGATGCGCTGCTTGTCGTCACACTCGAGCTGCATATTAATGGAGTGTAAACATTTTCTATTCCTGTACTGCTTGGAGTCCTCCACAGATGCTCGCAAGGCGATGTGGGTACAATCAATGCAGCCCTGTACCTTTGGGAAGCCAGCAATCCTGGAGAAGTCCACAGCCCTGTCATGGATTGCCTGGCCAGTCATTGGGAACTTGATGAAATAATTCCTCCACGCATAGTGTAGCAGTGACCTAGTAAACGCAGGTATGTATTGCATGTTGAGAGATGGCGCACACATCTCCAGTTATAGTTTGAAACGATCCCGAGGCATAGAAGGGAAGTGCAGCTGTAATCTTCACTTCAACAGACAAGGTAGTCGGCGTTCTGCTTCTCGGCTGTAAATCTGCTCTCAGCATATCACAGATCTCAACGACAACTTCTCTGCGAAAACGCAGCCGTTTGACACAATCGGCCTCGCTCATGTCCAGGTACGAACGCCTGGCTCGATATTGCCGACGTGGGTAAGGCCTCCTGCCCATCAGCCTATGGGCTATGTTGTTCCTGGTGCGGTGAGCTCTAATCAATTCTCTCCTGTGCAGTGAATTGATGGAGAACCATTGCATAATCTGTGGTGCTGATAATGCAGCACCCATACTTGAAGTATAAATTAAACTTTTAAACTTTCAAACTTGCTGGCTGGCTCTCCCTCCCTCCCGGTGCTTTGCATGCTTCCCCTATCCCCTGGCCGAACTTCTCTCTGCAGCTCGGTGCCTGTTGCTGCCGGGCTCTGCTGCCTTCGCTCTCCCTCGCCTCACGCCGCCCCTATCCCCTGGCCGAACGGCTCACAGCTCAGTGCCTGCTGCTGCTGCTTCAGAGAGGTAGGAAAATTTAATTTCTTTTTTTATTTGATTTATTTATCATTTATTATTCATGATGGCTCTTTATTTGTAAAAGTGAAGTGTTTAATGCTTGTAAAATCCCCTAACTTCCCGCCCTCCCCCCCTCTCCCCTCCTCCCCCCCGCCGCCATCTCTCGCTCCCTGCGCCTAATTTATAAAGTGTAGGCAAGGTTTTTCTGAGTGTAAAAAAATCTACACTTACTCCAAACTAACTTAGAATGGAGTAAGTTTTCGCTGCCTAAACTTGCAAAACAGGCGTAAGTGGCTGGACACATCCCCTTTAGAGAAAAAAAACTGTTCTAAAGCAAAACTATTCTCACTAAAATTTGGGCAAACTAAATGCCGAGAATTGCAATTTCTAAGATACTCTATTCTAAACTAGTTGCTCCAAAAAAATAGGAGCAACTCGAGCCGAAACTTGAGCCCATTGAACTTAATGCTCATTACACCAGGATCAGCCTCCTAAATGCCAGTTACTACTACAATCAACTTAGAAAACCACACCCAAGTGACAAATAACCTGAATAAATCATCTAATTGAGTCTTTCCCAATCAGGAAACAACAACTTGTATTTATATAGTGCCTTTAACGTAGTAAAACATCCCAAGCCGCTTCACAGGCGCATTATAAAACAAAATTTGACAATGAGCCACAGAGATATTAGGGCTAATGACCAAAAGCTTGGTCAAAAAGGTAGGTCTTAAAGGAGGAGAGGTAGAGATGCAAAGAGGTTTATGGAGGGAATTCCAGAGCTTAGGGCCTAGGCAGCTGAAGGCAAGGCACACCAATGGCAGAGCAATTAAAATTGGGGATGCTCAAAAGGCCAGAATTCGAGGAGCGCAGATATCTGAGATGGTTGTGGGACTTGAGGAAATTACAGAGTTAGAGAGGACGAGGCCATGGAGGGATTTGAAAACAAGGATGAGAATTTTTAAATCAAGATATTGCTTAACCGGGAGCCAATGTAGGTCAGCAAGCACAAGGGTGATGGGTGAATGGGACTTGGTGCGAGTTAGGACACGGGCAGAAGAGTTTTGAATGATCTCAAGTTTAAGGGGGGTAGAACTTGGGAAGCCGGCCAGGAGTGCGTAAAATAGCATGCTGCCATCAGGCTGTTTTTTTGTGACATGCACAAATGAAAATCTCTTGTTTCTTACAGAAGACATTTAAAATATTCCTTCCCCTCTCTGTTCATCTGGGGGAAGATGGAACTTACTGTAAGAAGTTTGTCCCGGTTATCCAGTAGGACTTTCTCTGTGTGCCTGTAAGCATGAGCCACCAATAGTTGGACTTCCTATAGAATAAAGAAAATCAGTGAGGAGGTGCATGCATTATTAAAGACAATTATTGGCCACATCTGTCAATTATGATAGTAATGCAAATTAACTTTATAACCAAACATCTCTTGTTAGTTTACTACCAGTGTCATTAACAAAATCAATTTAGTTTCCAGTAATTCCAAACTAGGAGCATCAACCAACCAATCATCAATATTGTAGCTTATAAATTGTATCTTTTTGACAAGCCAATAAATACTAAGGCAATACAACTTCTATCAGCCAAACACAAAGCAGCATTAACACAACTATGGAAAAGAAAGAGTCTGGCCCCTTCTCACTGTTGAAGAAAGGACAGCAGCAGGAGACAGCATTTGAGAATTTAAACACATACTTCACACCAAAAATAATCACGTCAGAAGGGCTGATCCTGAAAGTCTTCCACTGTATTACACGCGCATGCACTCTTATTGACTCGACTAAAAATGCATTAGATGATTCACCAGGAAAATTAATTTGGCTTGATGTTACTTTATAGTTCATGCACACAATCTCATTAGGTAAACATAGTATAGGAATACAATAGTATCAGTGTGTCAGGGTAACTGTACTTAGTCATCTAGCAGATACAAGATCACTATTTAATAAGTCATATACAAGTAACATTACAAGATCTACATGTGCATACACATATTTGTGCCTATACAAGACTATGCTTTCAATAAGCTTCTGCAATTGCTTTGAAGCTGGGATTAATGCCTAGAATTTACATTAGTATGTACAGATCAACTGCAACAGAAAGTTCATTTAAACAGCACTTATTCAAACAAATCTAGTGTTTAGTATAAAATAAACCACACCACAAAGAACTTGTGACTTTAAAAAGCTAAGCCACACAAGAGATAACCATTCCTTATTCATGTTTATTCTTAGCCAAGTTTTCTACCTCACCTTATTCACTTCTTAATTTCACCTCTCCTCACCCCAACCATACATTCTCTACATAAAAGGAAGTGGTAAAAAGATATCTTTAGTGATCCTATATCACTTTAAAACTTACATGATCCATGTGCTCCTGAAGTCCTTGGCTGAAGGGTCGTCGACCAACTGTCCCCATCTCCTCTGTATCAGGGAATGAGATGTGTCCAATTGCTTCAACCATTCCATAGCATTTCACCATGGAGTAAGCCACTTTTGTAACTTTTCGCAAGTCATCCTGAGCACCTGCATATTAAACATTATACCACTTAAGTCCAGGATGTTAGCATATGTACTTTTATTTTGGCTTCCAAGCAGATCCAATTATTTTTTGTGAATACAAAAAATAAATCAGAGTAAATAATGTCACTTCTAGAAAAGCAAGTAGATTCTCCCATGGGCAATTCCCAAAAGAGTCCCACGCTTCAAGCATAAAAAGCTCTCCCAAACCAAAAAAAAAGTCTAACAGAGTTAGTGATCAACAATGGTGACATTTTATGGTGCATCAGATACTTGGGTACCTTGCATTATACCTTCTAATTCACATTGTTTTGTCCTGCTACAACTGTACAGGATATTGGCAAGACCACAACTAGAGTACTGCATACAGTTTTGGTCTCCTTATTTAAAGGAGGGGTATACTTGCATTGGAGGCAGTTCAGAGAAGATTTACTAGGTTGATTCCGGAGATGAAGGGGTTGACTTTTGAAGAAAGGTTGAGCCTATACACATTGGAGTTCAGAAGAATGAGAGGTGATCTTATCGAAACATATGAGGGGTTTTGACAAGGTGGATGCAGAGAGGATATTTCCATTCATAGGGGAAACTAGAACTAGGGTGCATAGTTTAAGAATAAGGGGTTGCCCATTTCGAACTGAGATGGAGGAATTTCTTCTCTTAGAGGATTGTAAATCTGTGGAATTCTCTGCCCCAGAGAGCTGTGGAGGCGGGGTCATTGAATATATTTATGGTGGAGATGGACAGATTTTTGAACGATGAGAGTGAAGGGTTATGGGGAGCAGGCAGGGAAGTGGAGCTGAGCCCAAGATCAGATCAGCCATGATCTTATTAAATTGCGGAGCAGGCTTGAGGGGCCAAATGGCCTACTCCTGCTCCTATTGCTTATGTTCGCCACTCATTCAGGTCTCATTCAATTCCCAAAACAGAGCAAGTGGATGATCTACCTCTATAACTTTCAATGGCACATAAGCACATCCTAGGATTATGATGAAATCGATATGAACAGGACACAAAATAGCATTAATCATTCTGTGCAAAAGCCACAATTTTCTGTTTATACATACGGAGAAAGTTGGTGCAGGGCAAAGGCCTAGGTGCTCATAACAGCACCAAGGTTAAAAAGAATAAAAGAGAAGACAAGGTAAATCAGGAAGTGATTCGGTGACTCCTAGCTTAGATTTTAAAAACTTGCAGATTGTAAGAATAAGGAAAGACTGGGGAGGTATGGAGATCCATAAGCTTTGAGATCCTGCAAAAGAATAAAGTTAAACTAAGAGAATGCAATTAATCTTGATTTTAATGCAGTGGGGATACAGGAAAGGCTATAGGCTGCAGAAAGAGAATGGAAGTTAAGAAAAAAGGAACCAAAAGAACTTTAGTAACAATAAGAGACAAGGAAGGTTGTGATGGCAAGATAAAAGACTGGAAGCAGAAGGGCAGAGTGGGTCCACCCATCAGGCAACTAGCTTTTTCTTGTATCCTGTCCAGGAATGCAAGTGGGGTACTTGAACAAATAAGAGCTCAGAAATTACACTGTGCAATATCATATAATAGCTTAATTTCTTTTCAAATTCTTCTATCTCCTAAAAAGGTTTCACTATTAAATAGATTAACACCGCTGATAAGAGAGAGAAATTGAATAAAGTGTTAATTGCCAGTGAGTAATTGCCTAGGTAGAGGCCTCCAACAAAGCATTTCTAATTTTTCCATTGGTCAGATGCAGAATAAACATCAGGTACGCCACTGAACAATGTAGCATATTGTCCAAACTTAGAAGAGAACAAAGTAACTTTCCATTTTCCTCCTTGCCCATTTTGGACTGCAGCATCCAATTACTGATGAATCACAGGTAGTTATGTGATGTGGAATGGTATTCACTTCAAAGTGAAGTCAGGCTGCCCAAGCTCACTTCCCTTAGGATCCTTACAATTGTCAGACTTTAGTCAGGCCTGAAGTTAACCCAGATCCTAGGAGGTGAAAGGACAATGCTGTAAACCCACTGCCCCAACCATCTGATATTAAAGCTGCTCTTTTAGAAAGGTAACCAAAGCAATTTTTAGATAGGTATAAAAATGTATACATTTAAATATCTCAATTGAGGAATCTACTGATAAGAACAGAAGAATTAGGAGCAGGAGTAGACCATTCGGCCCCTCGAGCCTGCTCCGCCATTCGATAAGATCATGGCTGATCTTCTACCTCAACTCCACTTTCCTGCACTATCCCCACATCCCTTGATTCTCTTAATATCCAAAAATGATGACTCTAGTAATATCCAAAAATGACTAGTGAGTAGATGACTGAGGAAGATCACAAGTTCTAGCTCAAAGGTGCATTTTGGGAATCAGCTTGGCCTAGTGGTGCCATTCTCACCTCTGATTCAGAAGGTCATGGCTTCAAGTCCAACTATGAACTTGAGCACATATTTTAAACTGACAGTTCAAGGAAGTACTGCATTATTGGCAGTGCCATCTTTCAGATGAGATGTTAATCCTACCTTTTCAGATGGATGTAAAAGATCCCATGACATTATTTGAAGAGCAGTGGCGTTCACCTAGTGTTCTAACTAACATTTATCTTCAACCACCACCACCAGAAACAGATTAGTCATTCATCTCACTTTCTGTTTGTGGGCCGAATAAACTTCTGGTACACGACTAAACAATGTAGCAGATTCTCCAACCTTAGAAAGAGAACAGTGACCTTTCCATTTTCCTCATTGCCCATTTTGAACTGCAGCATCTAATTACTGGTGAATGTGCAACTCGGCTGCCATGTTTGCCTAAATAACAGGGGCTACATTTCAATAGTACTTGATTGGCGCTATTCCGAGGATGTGAAATGCACTATATAAATGCAAGTCTCTCTTTTATGTTGAATTTGCAGATCTCAACTAGGATGGCAGTATTTAAAACGGAGAAGGAATTTCTTCTCTCAGAGGGTTGTAAATCTGTGGAATTCTCTGTCCCAGAGAGCTGTGGAGGCTGGGTCTATGAATATATTTAAGGCGGAGAGACACAGACTTTTGAAAGATAAGGGAATAAAGGGTTATGGGGAGCGGGCAGGGAAATGGAGCAGAGTCCATGATCAGATCAGCCATGATCTTATTAAATGGCGGACCAGGCTCGTGGGGCCAATGCCTACTCCTGCTCCTATTTCTTATGTTCTTAGAGGTGGTGCAATGGGCCTCAGTGCCCTTGGATTAAGGAGGGGGTAAAAATATGACCAGGGTTCGAGGATCAAACTTGGTTGTGATGCTCTCTATAATTAAACAGCCTGCTGATACTCGAGGCTCACACATGAATAATTGCCACGTGTAATGTACTGGAAGATGACTGGTGCATATCACAGGAGTTGCACACTGCAATGACGGATAGTCTTCACAGAGCAAAAGTCATCCTGGTTTGCCGTCTTCCAGGAGCCCGTTTCAGTGGCTTTGGTAGTGGGCTGGAAGGAGGTCTCCCATCCCATCAGCCAGATGTGTGGTGTGTGAAGGAAAAAAATATAGTTATCTTAAAAAGAGACGTTCACCTTTTTATCCACCCATGATGGGTGGGGAAAAGAGGAGAGGACTTGGATAACTGGGGAGGGGGGAGGGGGGTGATGCGGTTGAAGGGGCGGATGTTGAATAAAAGCAAAACCCTTTAGTCTAAAACTGAACACAAGACTGACCAACGGATCAGAAGAAAGAATCATGCAAGTAATCTTAAATTGGGATTATACCTGTTGTGACTTTATTAAAGGTGATAGCTTCAGCAACACGACCACCTAGAGCCATACACATGCGTTCAAAAAGCTGCTCTTTGGTAAAAAGGTGCTGCTCTCGAGGCAGGATCTGTGCAAATCCCAGTGCAGCATTTGTTCGTGGCGTTATGGAAACCTACAAGGTAAAAAGATTAAACTCTAAAAAAAATAGATCAGAAATTATTTACAATTTACCTCAGGTGATTTTGTAAAATTAAAATTGGGTCCCGAGTTTGGTCAAATTTAAGTTCCGCCCATTTACCGTCGAAGACCTCCAAGATCCTGACGGTACTTCGGCCGGAGGTTTGGTGAAAAAAATGTGGAAAAAAACGCCCGGTGGATAAAATGGGCATTACATGCCAATTCTAGGCAGTAGCAGGTGGTAGGTCAGATTCTGGGTGGCAAATGCGATCCTCGGCAAAGTAATGCTGAGGACCCAAGGAGGGGAGAAAAGGCAAAAAATAACCTTCAACAAATAAAAAACAAAACATGACAAAACCTTCAGGAGGACCCTATCAAACAATCGCTGCAAAAGAAATAAAGCAAAACATATCACTACCCTTTTCTTGCAGGTCTTCATACCTACTGTTCAGGTAAAACCTGCTTCCATGCGGCAGTCTTTTCTCCTGTTGGAACGGCAGACCGCTCGGATGAATCTTGGGTGGGAGGACTTTTTTTTTTCGGCGTCGCACGCTGGTGCACACCAGCGGACGCTCCGCAACGGTCAATTCAAACCGCCAGCGTGAGGGCCTCACCAAACTCGCACGGAGGGGAGAGCGCTAAAAAAACAGGGAGACCGCCGAGAAAACTCGGCAGCAGCCAGCAGCCGGCAGTCGGTTGACCAAATTCAGGTCTGTGGTTCAAAACCATTGATGCAAAACCAAAAAATCATATTAGTAATTCCTTAAAGTTTTCTAAACTTAAATACACAATAATTGTAGCGATCCATACTGGATTTTATTATTTGTTTTAAAACACGACAAACATTTGTTTTCCAAAAAGCTTTATAGCTCTATTAAATGTCTAATGGGTTAATAGCTCTAAACAATACAAACCAGGTCGTTCTAGCTTCAATTCCTGGTCTGCACAGAGACATCAGCACCTCTGGGCTAGGGAGGGAAAATTAACCAGAATTCCTGCTCCTGAATAGTATATTGTGCATTCTGCTGGAAAGTGCCCACTTGTGAAAACAGGATTGGACTTGGCTGTAATGACCAGCATGTTCGAATAGCCACACCAGCTGAATACTCAAAACAACTCTACAATAAAATCTTTGAACCATCAAAGTACATCTCTCTCTTCCCCATCACTATCCAACTATTCTAAATGTCCCAATGTTTTTGCTTCTACTAGCCTGCCTGTATTTGTTGAAGATTTACTTTCCGCTAAATTTAAATTCTCTTGTCCTACTTTCCTGTTTACTTTGAAATAATATTCTGAGTTTTAATTTTATCTATAGCAGTTAATTGACTTTAACGAGGTTGTTCCTGAACTGCTTTCTTTCTTGATGGTAGAGCTTCATTCAGCTCTCCTGTGGTAGCGAGATCCTACACCTACATCACTATTTATAATAAGCTGCTGTTATGTGCCTCCCAGCAACCAGCTTACAATAGGGCTAGAGGAAACAGATCAATTTTACACACAGACACCTCAGAATCATTGCAAGGCAGTGATTCAAATGAGCGGTTCAGGTAACAGCTATTTAATATTTGTAAAAAGCAGCAGTCATTTCAGACTCCAACTGGCTATATTTATATAACATTTTTTTTTAAAAAACGTGTTCATATATACACACAGATATATCTATCACTAATTTTAACATGATTCATAATTATAAAAAGTGTCTAGACCTTTAAGACAGCTTCTGTGTGCTCAAGAAGCCAGCCCACGAGGACATGTCCAGACTCATGGAAAGCTATTATTCTCTGTTCTTCCTTGGAGAGAATTTTACTCTTCTTGGCAGTGCCTGAGAGGAAAATTAAAATGTGAACAAAATTAAGTAACATTTCCCAAACTAGCAAGTATTGTCATGAGGTGGAGCAATACTGACATTTTTGGAATCTATTCAAATAATCAGTGTAGTGATTTTGTTAAATATGAATAGGGGTTCTTGTAGATTACTTGGACAACTGTAAACTGAGGCATTTAATATGAGCATTTTAATAGAGAACTGAGAAGTATAGAAAACCATACACCACAGAAGGAGCCCATTCAACTTGTGCCGACTCAAGAGCTATCCAATTAGTCCCACTTCCCTGTTCTTTCCCATAGACCTGCAAACTTTTCCTTCAAGATGATTGTACTGTGTATCGAGACAAAAAGATTTGAGACTTCACGAAAATACATTTCTTCTTCCAAAAGAACTTGAAGGACTTTTCCACTTTCCCAGATTTGTCACACACCATTCTTTAGGGAAGAGGGCAACCAGGCAGCTGGTTCCTGAACATTTACCAATGCCATTTGACTATCTCTCATTAGCTGGCTTGGTTTAGCTTTGAAAGTGCAACAAGTTTTATACAACAGATATTTCAGAATTATTACAAAATAGCAATCGAATTAAAAATGTTCAGACAGTAGTATAAAACAAGACTGAAATTGAAGTAGTTGACGATCATCTGGATCTCAAGATTAGATTAGTGATCCTGATATCACAAATGTTACTAATATCATCAGTGGTTTAAAATTTAGGTGCTTCATTCAGCGTTTAAGTTGTCAACTGACCAAAGCTGACACTAATTGCCAGTACAATCTGTGGGCCCGAACTTGGTGGCCTTACCACCCACTATTGCCGAGTTTTTTTGGCAATCTCCCCTCGGTGCCAGTTTTCACTAGGCCTCCCGCCGGCAGGAGGGGAGTACCGCTGGGAACCGCCCGCTGATGGCCGCTAGCCCATCGAGCTGGCAGATTCCTCTGGCCGGGAGTCGGTGGCAGCAGGAGGCAGGACCGCTGCGTGGAGGCAGGTCTAACCCCAACGTTAAGGTTACTGAACTTTTATTTATTTCTTTTTTCAGCGATTTATGTGGATGGGGTCCCCAGACGGTCTTTCAGTGGTTTTTTGTATGTAAATTTTTATTTTTATGTGCCCGCCCTCCCTGGGCCCGACTCAATCATCAGCGGCACTTTGGCGAGGATTGCATTTGCCACCGAGATTGGGAGTTACTGGCCACTGCTGCCCAGATTCATGCGTAAGTCCCTTTCAAGGACTTTTTAAAATTAAACTCCCGAAAGTACCATCAGGTATCTTGGCGGTCCTTTGGGCGGCACTGAGCTTCCACCAAGTTCGGGCCTTATACACTTCATATGTAATGCCCAAAAACAGGAGTCATAACCGTCATGTCATTACTACTACAAATTTATTTAGAAACAACTAGCGAGAACTACATGGTCTAAAAATGGACTATGCACATACTTCATCTAATTTTAACATGGGTTCGCAATTAATTAATAGAAAAATGACTATACCTTTAAGACAGTTTCTATGTGCTCAAGAAGCCAGCGCATAAACCTTTGTGCTGTACTAATGCAACACAGAACGAATATCAATGCTAGGATCCTCCTGATCTATGGGCCGAAGTTTCGGTATCTGGTGAAAACGGCGCACCTCCGAGACTTACATGACCTGCCTGGGCTCGAAGGTGCACCGGAATATTCTGCAGCAATTCTCCGGTCCTCCTGGACCATGGCGTAGAGTGGTGTGGCGCAGCGTAATCTCCCTGGGGAGGAGACTGCCTGCAGGGGGGCGGGGCTAGGGATCATGCCTTCTTCCCAGAGCCGGCAGCGTTGCGCAGGCGCGCTGGAGCATGCGTGCCTGCGCAATGGCTTGGAGAGCGTGGATACCGGGTTGGGGGGGGGGGGGGAGGTGGGGACGCGTGGCAATCGGGGTGGGGAGGGGGTGGGGAGAAGCGTGGCAAGGGATGGAAGAGGGAGCGTGGCAACAGGGATGGAGGAGCGTGGGTTGGGGGGCACTCAGTGATCGAAGGGCCGGAGGAGGGAGCAGGGGTGCCTCCTTCCAGCCTCTCCCTCACACCCCCCCACCACACACACACACACCCCCTCCCACTCCCCACCCTTCCCACACACACCTCCCCCACTCACACACACTCGCACCCCTCACTGTCAGATACAGAGAGAGAGAGACACTACCAGAGACACCTTCCCTTTACATAAAGGTAAGACTTCTATTTTTTATTGATTGATTACTTATTACTTTGGTCTTGGTGCTTTAGGTGCAGGGTTCCTTCTATTTTTTATTAATTAATTGCTTATTACTTTTTGTGCTTCGTTTAGTGCTTGGTGCTTTAAATGTACTGCTTTGTTTAGTGCTTAGTGCTTTAAATGTACTTTGCTTCTTCAATGTTGTTGTGAAGGTGTTTATGGAAAATCCTCTCACTTCCCTTACCCCCCCGCTGTTGTGATGTTGATGTGTCCTTTGTGTTTAATGCTCCCACCCGCCGTCTCTGGCTGTGCCTGCACTAAACTTAACTCTAGGTAAGGTTTTTCAGAACTTACAAAAGTGGACACTTACTCCATCCTAAGTTAGTTTGTAGTAACTTTTCACTGCCGAAACTTGCAAAACAGGCTCAAGTGGCTGGACACACCCCCTTTTGAAAAAAAAAGTACCTTACCTAAAGCCAACCTAAACTAACTCATTCGAACTGGAGCAAACTAATATCCGAGAATTGCAATTTCTAACATACTCCAAACTAAACTAGTTGTTCCAAAAAACGAGGAGCAACTCCACCCGAAACCACGAAGTGCGCCTAAAAATAACTTCCAGATTCTCCGGCTCCCTGCAGGTCCTCTGGCCCTCGGCGCGGCGCAGCACGAGCTGTGGGGGGCAGAGCTAGGTCCCTGCGCTGAAAACAGTGCCGGGACCTCTGCACATGCGCGCTACAGTGGGCGCGCATGTGCAATAGCTCCAGGCGCCCAAAACTGTGTGGGAGGGGCCCGAAGCACGCAGCCCCTAGCCCTGGCCGAATGGCCTCACTGGGGCTGCGTGCATAAGGCTGCCTCCCACGCCCAGCTCCTGCTTCCTCCCAACCCGACTCGACTTCCGCCCCCCCCCCCCCACCACCCCCACCGCACTGGACACCGCCCCCGACTCCCCCGGACCGCGACACCGACCCGCGCTCCCCCCCCACCCCCAACCCGAACTCCCTCCCACCACCCCCCACCTCTGACCCGACCCGCGCTCCCGACCCCCTTCCCCCCACCCGGACCGGACCCGACCTGACCTCCCTTCCCCCGCCCCGAACCGACCTCCCTCCTCCCCCCCCCGACCCGTACTCCCATCGCCCCCCCCCCCCCACCGGACCGGCCCCGACCCGATCCGACCCAACACCACCTCACTGTAAATCTGGTGCTGGGGACGGGCCCTGCCCGAAGTCTTGGGCCCGGCCCGTTCACCCCCCTCCTCCCCCCCTTCCCCTTCTCCCCCCCGCTTCCTGCTTCCCCGTCTCCCCCCCTTCCCCTTCTTCCTCCTCTCCCCCTGCCCCCCCCTCTCTCCCCCTACCCTCAGTCAGAAACACAGACACTGACAGACAGAGAGTGAGAGACAGAGACAGACAGACAGAAAGATAGAGACACTGACAGAGACACACTGTGGGGGGGGAGAGGGCATCCCAGCACGCTGTTGGAGGGCTCCCGGTGCTGCAGTCGGTAAGTAGAAAATGTTTTATTTATTGATTTTTTAAAAATTTAGTCATTTTTTTTGATTGCTTTATTGATTGATTTATTGATGTTTTTATTATTGATGATGGCTCTTTATTTGTAAAACTGAAGTGTTTAATGTTTGTAAACTTCCCTTTAAACCCCGCCCCCCCCGCTCCCTACGCCTGATTTTCTAAAGTGTAGACAAGATTGTTAGAAGAAACGCTTTTTTAAAAAATTTATCTTTTTTCGGTTTTAAAAAAAAAATGTCTTCATAATCCAGGGGGTGGGGTTCAAATATGTAAAGGGAAAAAAACCAGAATCTAACTCAGGATTCAAAGGCCCTCGATGGGTTTTAGCACAAGATACAGAAAGTGTTTTTCCAGCGTACAAAAATCTTCACTTACTCCATTCTAAATTAGTTTGGAGTAAGTTTTCACTGCCGAAACTTTGAAAACAAGCGTAAGTGGCCGGACACGCCCCCTTTTGAAAAAAAATTCTGTTCCAAAGTGAAACTGTTCTAACTGACTAGAACTGGAGCAAACTAAATGCCGAGAATTTGAATTTCTAAGATACTCCATTCTACACCAGTTGCTCCAAAAAATCAGGAGCAACTGAGGCCGAAACTTGGGCCCTATATGTGGTGGTACATTATTTACTTACCAAGAAAACTTCATAAAAAGTTTCAATAGAAAATAGACATACCTGCAATGACCTTCTCTACTGCATATTCAAAACTGAATGAGTCAACAGATTTCTGCCCTTCCCTGGCTGCATGTAATGCTGCTTCATTACAAATGTTGGCAATGTCAGCTCCTAGGATGAAGACAGATTAATGTATACTCTAAACTATAAAAAAAGATTTTGAAGTATAAAATTCGTTGTGCATATTAGGACATATTGACATTAGTACTTTTGGATAACTTAATAGATTTTGGATGCAACTTTTCATCCTTAAATTTCTAATGAAATATATAGTTCAGAAAACTTACACTAACAAGTACAGCAACTTCTACACAAATGTAGTGGCAGCTCAGCCTATAAAAAAATTACAATAAAATCCTGCACAATACTTGTAAATATTGACATCTTACCACTGAATCCTGGAGCTAGCTCAGCCAATCGTTGGGAATAAAAACTGGCCGGGCGAGTTAACTTCAGACTCTTCAAATGTTGTTCAAAAATTTCCTTCCTCTCCTAAAAATGTGAATGAAATAAGCAGTTTACCACTCCCACCTAGGACAATAACACTTATAATATTATCCATGGTTCAATTTTTCAGTTTATTTTGAGAGGGTGCTGCAGGTTCCTAACACACTTTAATTTTCTATTTGTTGCACTGAACAAAACAATCTCGATGCTGAATGAGGTGTTCCAGCTACAATGGTCATAGTTCGACTGTGCAAGATTAGAATTGCAGCAACTATACCTTGACAAAGTCAGTTATAATTTTGGTTTTCTAAAAGCATGCATTCCTCCTTCCATAATTTAGTAATGAGACCATGTATCCCACAATCTTGAAACTGTATTTTCAATGTAAACTGCACAAAGAGCACAATAAAAACAAATATTGAGAAAAGTACATAATGTATTAACTATACTTCATAAGAAAATCTTCTGAAATAGTCAGTTTTGAAAAGTCCAATTGCTGACAAAGCATATCCTGTAGGTCTGTCATTGTGTACCTTGGTATCAGCATAACAAATTGAAGTAACTTCCTTGATAGGGAGTTAAACATTTATTTAAACAGCAAAAAGAAACAGAACTATGATCAACTGGTGACTGTCCTCCTTTGCAATAGGAAAGCATAGGGAAGTGCAGAGCAGGGAAGAAAGATCGTTTCTGGAGTTGAAATGGCTAAAGGTGGCATATAATTGACGAATGCCAATGTCAGACTCTAATCCGATACTGGAGCCAGGCAGATCTGCATTATTCCAAGTCACTCAGATAATCAGCTAATGTGCCTCATTACGAGGATACAATAACTTGCATTTACATAGCGCCTTTAACATAGTAAAACGTCCCAAAGTGTTTCACAGGAGCAGCAGGCTGAGCGGCCCCCGGCCTGCGAGCACCATCGGAGCATACCACTCTAGGGAGCAGTACATGCTGGAGCAGGAGAGCAACAACAGCGAAGAGGGACATCACCAAGATCCAGGTCGGTGATTGAAGCGTGGGCAGGTACAGCAGAGGAGCGGCGAGGTCGGGGCGAAGGAGTGGCGAGAGACTGTAGAGGGATGTGATCGGAGCCCAGGAGGGGCGGGGACCCAGGAGGCAAGGGCCCAGGGGCAGCACAGACCAGCCCACACTGCGATGTGCGCGCGCACTAGGTCCGTACAACAGAGCTGGTCTCCAATCGTCTTGGTTAATCCTTGCCACTGGACCAAGACCTAGCTCTGTCAAGCTCGTGTGGTGGCTGCTGTGCAATAGCCACCACACGCTAAAAAAAAATCCACACACAGGCATCTTCCACCCTTCAAGATTTAGTTCCGAACTTGGAATTTTAGGTCCTTCATTGAAACACCCGTGAACTTTTTGACATGGAAGCAAGTCATCCTCGATTTGAGGGACTGCCTATGATGATGATGATAATCAAACAAAATTTGAAACCGAGCCACATAAGGAGATAGTAGCACAGGTGACCAAAAGTTTGATCAAAGAAGTAGATTTTAAGGAGCTTCTTGAAGGAGGAGAGAGAGGCATAGCGATTTAGGGAGGGTATTCCAGAATTTAGGGCCAAGGCAGCTGAAAGCACGGCTGCCAATGGTGGAGCAATTAAAATAGGGGATGCACAAGAGGCTGGAATTGAAGGAGCACAGAGATGTGTGAGGTTTGTGGGGCTGGAGGATGTTATAGAGGTAGGGAGGGGCAAGGACATGGTGGGATTTGAAAACAAGGATAAGAATTTTATAATCAAGGCATTGCTGGACCAGAAGCCAATGTAGGTCAGCGAGCACAGGAGTGATGGGTGAACAGGATTTGGTGCGAGTTAGGATACAGGCAGCAGAGTTTTGGATGAGCTCAAGTTTACGGAGGGTGCAAGGTGGAAGACCGGCCAGGAGAGCATTGGAATAGTCTAGTCGAGAGGCAACAAAGGCATGGATGAGGGTTCCAGCAGATGTCTGCTCAGTATTTCACATATCCATGTGTCTACCGTGTTGCATAACAAATTCAAATCATTTTACAAATCTTGAACTGCATCCTCAGTTTCTGTTGCTTTCCCTATTTGGATTCATCTGCAAATTTGACAAGTTTCAGCACCCAAGTAATTTGTGTAGATACTGCTTCTGCTCCCAATGAAAGTTTATCCCAGGCATCAGGTGATGAAACCACAACAGAAACATCAAACAGCATTAGAAATTCCCATTTGCCAGACAAACATTAATTATGGAATGCAGTTACACCCAGAACAGCAAACAAAAACCCACTTTGTTGAATCAACACCCTTTATGTTATGAGCAAACAGCTCAGGTGATAACATTTACTCAAGCACAAACTTTCCATAGCCTGAAGCATGATTCAGCAACCCTGGTTCACTAATTGATGGTTAACTCTACACATAACCTTTGAATTCAAAAGATAGTGTTCTCAATGGCAATGGCATGAATGATCATCAGACTGCAGTGTGTGAGGTTTCACTACTGGATTGTTGAAGTACAATTGCAGCAGCTCCTGTATTCCTGGCTCAACCATGGCAATCTGGCTTAAACTATAGCAATTCTTATGATACTGCTTCAGTCAATTTTTTGGAAGACAGACAGCCTAGTGATCTGTGTGGGTTTGGACTGTGCAGAGTCCAGCAGAAAAAAGATGGGTTTCCTTTACCACCAATTAAACAGAGTTAAAATACCCCATCAGTGCGAGATTAAGGCTTTAATCTTAAACTTGCCACTGGTGTCAATTAGGCTGTGAATACTGAAGATCCCAGATTTTCCATACATTTATGCCATTGTTTTGCCCCACTGTAGATTAGATGTGATTACCAAGCAGAGTTGAAACGTTAAAATCCTTTCTGTGCTCAGTAAGGTTGAGGCTATAAAGATGCACCCTATTGCAGTTCTCGATCAGTTATCATATATCTCAACACAAATGTTTGCTCCATTACAGTTCAATGTAAAAACAGCACACACACACACATTAAAAAAAAATGAGAATTAGGTGTAGAACAGAAATAGTACCATTTATGCAGCATTACACTTAAACCTCTCCAAAAATTAAAGTCTTAACCATTAATGCACCATGAACAGGTTTGTTTTATTATTGCTGCTGCCAATGAGTTTACTCTCGCTCATGTTGCCAGCCCTTTCCTTCTTTACACCAAGAACATTTTTTTAGGATCAACAGGGCCGCAGCTATGGCGTGACCATATCAGTTTTCACACATTTGCCATCTGATTAACTTAAAATTTAACCTAATCAAATGGCAGCTTTTTAAAAAGTTTATCCCACTTCAAAATGAACAGCTGCAGAGGATAAGATATGTTAAGTTAAAAACAAAAGTCATTACATAGAACGTTAAGAAAAAGTAAAATATGAATGAGGGAGAGGGAAAGAGAAATAAAGTAAACATATGTAAAATGAGTAGCTTTGTTACGATAATATATATTCTTTTACAAACACAACACGTTTGCTGAGAATCTGTAAAACTGTGGCCTACTGAGATTGGCATTTCCACAAATATGTCCATTAGTCTAAGGGATAAAATGCACTTCAGATTTAGTAGAATATTTTAAACTTGCAGGAAACATCTTTGAATTGTAATTTGACTTGATAGTAAAGCAAAAATTTGCAATATTTATTTTCTGCTCTTATCCATCAGTACCTGCAAAGTAGGAAAGTCAATAAATATGTGTCGGTCCAGCCGGCCAGGTCTCATTAAAGCATTGTCCAAAATGTCAGCACGGTTGGTCGATGCCAGAACTATTACATGATCTGTTGTACCCATTCCTGTTCAAAATAGTATCAATCAATAATAAGGCAATTTATAATGTTCCAGTAAGGACAGATGGTGGTATTGTACACAAGACTCGCAATGTTTCACACTTTAATATATACTAGAATAGATGCAAACACATACACTCACCACAGAACCTTATATGCTTATCTGACATGACGATGAACAAGCTATTGGTATACATGCTTCAGAACCTAATTTTGACCATATGGCAGGCAATAACGATTGACTGCAATAGAATTTCAGAGAGTTTTGATCTGGTTGTCAAGACAACCTCTGAAATTCTACTGCAGTCACCAATTGACTGAAAACGTGTTGGTCCTTTCAGCTCAAGTGAATAATCTCAATTTCAGTTGTACTTTCAATATTAATGAGATCATGCAGTCCTGCATTTCATGTTGAGAACTGAAGCACCATTGTTCTGGACTCTCAATACTGCCATATGGATACTGAAGGAGCTGATGCACAGTATAACCACTCACCCCGATCACTATTTGATTTCATTTGAATTCAACACCATAACACAAGTACTATAGCTAAATTGCTTCAGCATACAAGAGTTATTAACTGGCAGAAGTTATTAAAAAAACAAAGTTCTGAAGGGCCGGAGGTGTTCAATACATTTCTAACAATACCAGGCAACAGCTTATTACTTTAGAAAATAATGATCTAGTACCACACAGGTTTGCACCTCAATTGTACCTCAGTGAAATACCCACCATCCATTTCCACTAACAGTTGATTCAGCGTCTGCTCTTCCTCAGTATTAGCAAACCCAGACATGTTGGTAGAACGTTTTTTACCCACTGCATCGATTTCATCAATGTACACAATGCAAGGGGCACGAGCCCGGGCCTCCTTAAACAAACTTCGGACCCTTGCAGCACCTAGACCTACGATGAAAAATTAAATTTGAAACATTTTTGAATTAAAAAAAAAAGTTTCACAGCCTAGAGCAGTGCAACAGGCCACATATAAAAGGTTGATGACGATGTGATGGCTTAATCTGTCATCTCAAAAGCTTTCACAGATAAAAATATCAAATTTAAAAATAAATGTTTTTGATGTTTTCTGTGGGATGCTATTAATCTGAGCAGTCAGCAAAAAAAAAATCACACAAGGATAAGAAAATCTAAATGACTGATCACAAAATTCCAATAATGTACGCAAGATGTTTTATTCATCAGGAAAACACATTAAAATATGGGGCATGCCAGGAGACCAACTGCTTCAGATAGTTCCAATAAACTGTCTCCCACTGTACCTGCTGGATTATCCTAGTTTTCAGGACAGTTCGATGAGGTTAGCTTGGCTCAGTGTTAACACTCTTGCCTCTGATCAGAAGGTTGTGTGTTCAGGACTTCAGCACACAATCTAGGCTGACATGTCAGTATGGTACTGAGAGAGTACATCATTGGAAATGCCATCTTTCAGATTAGACATTAAACCAAGGTCCCATCTGCTTGTTTAGGTAGGCGTAAAAAAATCCTGGCACACTATTTGAAGGAGAACCAGTGGTCACAGTTATCTCCCAACCAATATCACCAAAACAGATTAACTTGTCATCATTATCTCATTGCTGTTTG
Organism: Pristiophorus japonicus; assembly: GCF_044704955.1. Taxonomy (NCBI): domain Eukaryota; kingdom Metazoa; phylum Chordata; class Chondrichthyes; family Pristiophoridae; genus Pristiophorus; species Pristiophorus japonicus. The sequence continues at coordinate 153,559,090 of NC_091989.1, forward strand.
TGGGACCTTGTTGCATCTGCCCACAAAACAATAGTGACTGCACTTCAGAAACAATTTATTGGCTGTCCAGTGCTTTGGGGCATCCCGAGCATGTGAAATGTGCTGTGCACATGTAAATTAATTCTTTCTTCCAATGTATCTGGTAATACTTCTGGCAAAAGAAGAGCTTCTGAATATTGTCTTCCTAACTTTGCACTCACCAACGTGGATTTTTCATGCCAATCTCGGACAAGTTTTTTTATCCATAGACTGTGGTAATTTTCTTTTTGATTAAAAATTAAGATTAGAACAACTGCCAGAACTTACAAACTAACTGCCTTGTAGATGGAAAAAGGAACACACTTCATGCTTTACGCAGGCATCAGGTCAAGCATGGGCAAGGAAACCATATGCTGATTACCACCTACCGCCCTCCCTCAGCTGATGAATCAGTACTCCTCCACGTTGATCATCACTTGGAAGAAGCACTAAGGGTAAGCAAGGACACAGAATGTACTCTGGGTGGGAGACATCAATGTCCATCACCAAGAGTGGCTCGTAGTACAACTACTGACTGAGCTGGCAGAGTCCTGAAGGACATACTTGCCAGACTGGGCCCGCAGCAGGTGGTGAGAACCAACACGAGGGAAATACCTACTTGACCTCGTTCTCACCAATCTACCTGTTGCAGATGCATCTGTCATTGGTAGCAGTGAGCATCGCACAGTCATTATAGAGACAAAGTCCCGCTTTCACGCTGAAGACACCCTCCATCGTGTTGTGTGGCACTACCACCGTGCTAAATGGGATACATTCAGATCTAGCAGCTCAAAACTGGGCACCCATGAGGCATTGCAAGCAGCTGAATTGTATTTCACCACAATCTGAAATCTCATGGCCTGACATATCCCTCACTTTACCATTACCATCAAGCCAGGGGACCAACCCTGGTTCAATGAGGAGTGCAGATGAGCATGTCAGGAGCAGCACCAGGCATACTTAAAAAGGTAGCAACCTGGGGAAGCTGCAGCACAGGACTACATGCATGCTAAGCTGTGGAAGCTGCATGCGAGAATAAACAGAGCCAAGCGATCCCACCATCAATGGATCAGATCCCACAATCGATGGATCAAAGCTCTGCAGTCCTGCCACATCCAATCGTAAATGGTGGTGGATAATTAAACAACTAACGGGAGGAAGAGGCGTCTCCACGAATATCACCATCCCCAATGAAGGCGGAGCCCAGCACGCAAGTGCAAAAGACAAGGCTGAAGCGTATGCAACCATCTTCAGACAGAAGTGCCGGGTGGATGATCCATATCGGCCTCCTTCTGAGGTTCCCATCATCACAGAAGCCGGTCTTCACTCCACGTGATATTAAGAAACAGCTGAACGCACTGGATACAGCAACGGCTGTGGGTCCCGACAACATCCCAGCTATCGTGCTGAAGGCTTGTGCTCCAGAACTAGCAGTGCCTCTAGTCAAGCCGTTCCAGTGCAGCTACAACACTGACATCAACCCAACAAAGTGGAAAATTGCTCAGGTATGTCCTGTCTTTAAAAAAAAACATTTTTTAAATCCAATCCGGCCAAATGCTGCCCCATCAGTCTACTCTCAATCATCAACAAAGTGATGGAAGGTGTTGTCGACAGTGCTATCAAGCGGCACTTACTCACCAATAACCTGTTCACCGACGCTCAGTTTGGGTTCCACCAGAACCACTTGGCTCCAGACCTCATTATAGCCTTGGTCCAAACATGGACAAAAGAGCTGAATTCCAGAGGTGAGGCAAGAGTGACTGCCTTTGATATCAAGGCAGCATTTGACTGAGTGTGGCATCAAGGAACCCTAGTAAAATTGAAGTCAATGGGAATCAAAGAAAAACTCTCCACTGGCTGGAGTCATACTTAGCACAAAGGAAGATGGTTGTGGTTATTGGAGGTCAATCACATCAGCCCCAGGACATCGCTGCAGAGTTCCTCAGGGCAATGTCCTGGGCCCAACCATCTTCAGCTGCTTCATCAATGACCTTCCCTCCAACATAAGGTCAGAAGTGGGGATGTTCTCTGATGGTTGCATAGTGTTCAGTTCCATTCACAACTCCTCAGAAAATGAAGCAGTCCATGCCCACATGCAGCAAGACCTGGACAACATTCAGGTTAAGATGATAAGTGGCAAGCAACATCCATGCCACACAAGTGCCAGGCAATGACCATCTCCAACAAGCGAGAGTCTAACCTCCTCCCCATGATAATCAACGGCATTAGCATCCACCATCAACATCCTGGGGGGAGGGGGGGGGGATGACCATTGACCAGAAACTTAACTGGACCAGCCACATAAATACCGTGACAACAAGAACAGGTCAGAGGCCGAGTATTCTGCGACGAATGTCTCACCTCCTGACTCCCCAAAGCCTTTCCATTATCGACAAGGCACAAGTTAGGAGTTTGATGGAATATTTTCCACTTGCCATTCAAGAAGCTAGACACCATCCAGGACAAAGCAGCCCGTTTGATTGGCACCCTAGCCATCACCTTCAACATTCACCCCCTCCACCGCAGACGCACCGTGATTGCAGTGTGTGCCATCTACAAGATACACTGCAGCAACTTGCAAAGGCTTCTTCAGCAACACCTCCCAAATCCCCGACTTCTACCACCTAGAAGGACAAGGGCAGCAGACGCATGGGAGCACCATCACCTGCAAGTTCCTCTCCAAGTTGCACATCATCCTGACTTGGCTATATATTGCCGTTCCTTAATTGTCACTGGGTCAAAATCTTGGAACTTCCTTTCTAACAGCACTGTGGGACTTCCTTCACCACAAGGACTACAGCGGCTCAAGAAGACTGCTCATCACCACCTTCTCAAGGGCAAGTAGGAATGGGCAATAAATGCTGGCCTTGTCAGCGATGCCCACATCCCAGAATGATTTTTTTTTTTTTTTTTTTAAAGTCAAAAGGTCACTACAAAGACTTTGATAATTTTTTCCAGCTGAAGCGAACAGTGGACAAAGATTTAACCAATGAACCTATTATTATTATTATTGTGCAGTCAGCTCTTAGGAGATTCCACTTGAAACTTTTCCAAAGCCATTATCAGCCTTTAATTTCTATTTAATATACTGGTGAATACATTTCTAGTTCCTAAAGCATCTGATGATTGTTAGTAATCATTATTTCAAGTATGTTTGAATTTTACTTCCAGTGGAGACCCCTAAGACTCACATTCATAGGCAGTCCCTCAAAGCGAGGATGACTTGCTTCCACGCCAAAAAGTTCACGGTGTTTCAATGAAGGACCCAATATTCCAGATCCCGAACTACATCTTGAAGGGCGGAAGATGCCTGGGTGTGGATTTTTTTTAACGTGTGGACGGACTTGTCAGAGCTAGGTCTTGGTCCAGTGGCAAGGATTAACCAAGACGACTGGAGACCAGCTCTGCTGCACAGACCTAGTGCACACATATCGCAGTGTGGGCTGGCCCATGCTGCCCCTAGGCCCCTAAGACTGAACAATAGCTAACTGCATCAGTTCACCTCCAGTAGGTACGATCTAGGCTGATAGTTTGCATTTCACTTCTAACCAGCTTGATAAATTGAAATTTCAGTACTTAGAGTAGAAATTAGTTGGAATTCATATTAAGTTATATAGTTATCAGCTCACTACACATATTTTGAGCTTCAGATGGTCTTTATTCCTATGACTTGCTATGAAACAAAGAAAGATGGGCTTGAAGAGATTTCTGCCTTTTAACATAAACAAGGAATTCAGCTGCAAACAGTCAGTTTATGCAGCCCCCAAAAAAATCAGGTAGGTTTAAATAGAGTCTATACACATGGCCCCAGGAGTGGGGTGGGGCCTTGGGAGTTTGGACCGTAGGTGGCCTTGACTGCAGTGAAGAATCCTCGTATGTCATCGCTGTCGGCTAGTCCTTGTATTACCTGCGCTTTCTCCATTCACCACCTGTTCTTTACGTCCCGGGTTTTTTGTTTCACTGCAGTCAAGGCCACCTATGGTCCAAACTCCCAAGGCCCCACTCCACTCCTGGCAAAGAACAGGGAAACACTCATCAAGGACACCGAGGCTGTCAGGGCTCACGGGAAGGAGCACTTTGAAGATCTCCTCAATCGAGACTCTGCCTTTGACTAGAGTGTTCTCAACTCCATCCCGCAGCATGCCACCACCTCAGTAAAATTCCAATGCTGCAAGTAGACAAAGCCATAAAACAGCTCAAGAACAACAAGGCTACGGGTGCGGATGGAATTCCTGCTGAGGCGCTAAAATATGGTGGAGAGGCGCTGTTGGAGTGGATATATGACCTCATCTCTCTCATTTGGAGGGAGGAGAGCATGCCGGGGGATCTCAGAGATGCAGTGATAGTGTTCATTTTTAAAAAGGGGAACAAATCCGACTGTGGCATCTACAGGGGAACCTCCTTACTATCAGCCACTGGGAAGGTTGTCGCTAGGGTCCTCCTCAACTGTCTTCTCCGTGGCCGAGGAGCTCCTCCCGGAGTCACAGTGCGGATTTCGTCCCCTACGGGGAACAACAGACATGATCTTTGCAGCACGACAACTGCAGGAAAAATGCAGGGAGCAGCGCCAGCCCTTATACATGGCCCTTTTCGACCTTACAAAGGCCTTTGACACTGTCGACCGTGAGGGCTTATGGAGAGTCCTCCTCCGTTTTGGGTGCCCCCAAAAGTTTGTCAACGTCCTTCACCCGCTCCACGACGGCATGCAAGCTGTGATCCTTACCAGCAGATCTATTATAGACCCATTCCATGTCCGAACTGGGATCAAACAGGGCTGCATCATCGCTCTATCTTTTCAATCTTCCTCGCTGCCATGCTCCACCTCAGTGTCAACAAGCTCCCAGCCGGAATGGAACTAAATTACAGAACCAGTGGGAAGCTGTTTAACCTACGTCGCCTCCGGGCCAGGTCCAAGACCACCCAAACCTCTGTCGTTGCACATTCGGAGACTGAACTCCAGGATATAGTCAATGTATTCACCGAGGCATATGAAAGCATGGGCCTTATACTTGACATCTGTAAGACAAAGATCCTACACCAACCTGCCCTCGCCGCATGGCACTGCCCCCCGGTCATCAAGATTCATGGTGCTCGACAACGTGGACCACTTCCCATGCCTCAGGAGGCTCTTAACAAAAGCAGACGTTGATGCGGAGATCCAGCATCGCCTCCAGTGCGCCAGTGCAGCCTTCGGCCGCCTGAGGAAAAGTGTGTTCAAAGACCAAGCCCTCAAACCTACCACCAAACTCATGGTCTACAGGGCTATAGTAATTCCCGCCCTCCTATATGGGTAAGAGACATGGACAACTTACAGAAGATGCATCAAGTCGCTGGAGATATATCACCAACAATGTCTCCGCAAGATCCTGCAAATCTCCTGGAAGGACAGATGCATCAACATCAGTGTCCTCGCCCAGGCTAACATCCCCAGCATTGAAGCACTGACCATGCTAGATCAGCTTCGCTGGGCAGGTCACTTAGTTCGCACGCCAGACACGAGACTCCCGAAACAACTGCTTCATGCGGAGCTCCTTCATGGCAAATGAGCCAAAGGTGGGCAGCGGAAACGGTATAAGGACACCCTCAAAGCCTCCCTGACGCCTGGGAGACCCTTGCTGAAGACCGCCGTAGGTGGAGAAAATGCATCCGGGAGGGCGTTGAGCTCTTCGAATCTCAACGCTGCGAGCGTGAAGAGTTCAGGCGCAGGCAGCGGAAGGAGCGTGTGGTAAATCAGTGCTACCCCCCCTTCCCCTGACGAATATCTGTCCCACCTGTGACAGGGTCTATGGCTCTCGTGCTGGACTGTTCAGTCAACAAAGAACTCACTTTAGGAGTGGAAGCAAGTCTTCCTCGATTTCGAGGGACTGCCTATGATGATGATGACATGGCCCCAATTTTGCCCAGCATTGGGCGCCGTTTTTTCGGTGCATTGATTTTTCTGGCGTTGCCCATGAACGGAAAGAAAAAAAAAAATCTGCAGCGAAGGAGGAGCATCAACGGCAAGTTTTCTTTTATCTGTTTTATTTTTCAAGTTCCATAAAGTTGATGTAAAATAGCTAGGGAGTCCCTTCGGCTGGGGATAATAGCAGGCCAGCGCGGATTTCTTTAACTGCAAGTAAGGCTTTTTCCTGGAGTGTTTCTAGTATCTGTGCGGGATTTTAAAAAAACCGTTAATGAGGAAAGTTGGCCTTATGGCAAGAAAAGGCGCGTAAGCTATTTTTCAACATATACCAGCGCCAGAATGTATTGGGGCCTAACTTTTTAGTTCTTAGTCACATTTTACTTCCATTACTGAAGCAAAAAAATTACGGGTTTCTTTCTTTTTTGACCTTATCGCCCCTGCTAAGATTGTAACAATCTCTCCTTGCATGAGCAGAGTTTAGTGAGTTACTGGAAAACACTGGGGAATGTCAGTTAACTTTTTTTTTACCCATTCTCAGGATATGGGCATCACTAGCAAGGATTATTACCCATCTTTAGTTATCCTTGGAAAAAGTAGTGGTGAGCCTTCTCTTGAACCGCTGTAGTCCATGTGGTGAAGGTATTCCCAGAGTGCGGTTCGGTAGAGTGTTCCAAGATTCTGACCCAACGACAAAGGAATGGCAAGAAAGGCCCAAGTCGGAATGGTGTGAGACTTGCAGGTGAGGGTGTTCCCACTCATTGTGCATGTGCTGCTTATGAATTAAAAGATTTAACACAGGGTTTTTGTACTATAATACATTTATTAGAAAAATTGGTAGAATTTATGGTTATTTAAGGTTGATTGAGTAGTACGAACAAGATTCTGAAAGTACTAAAATTGCCAGGTTTCTTCCACCAGTTCCAATAAACTTTCACTTTCACTTTCTAAAATCACAAGTGTCAAAAATTACACACTAATGTGCTAATGACTCTTACAGGGACCCACCATCCTGCTCCGAGAAAGAAACCAGACCAGGATTGAGCACAGCATTTACATAAATAAATGCTGGTTAGTGAATTAAAACCAATAGTATCTCTGGTTTCATATAACACACTGCCTAAACCATTCCTTGCAACTCATTTCCCGGGAACAATATTCAGTACTGTACAATATTGTATTTTGGATAAGTTAACCTCTACTGCTCACCTCCAATCACCTCCACAAACTCTGATCCAGCCATGGCTAAGAAAGGGACTTGAGCTTCCGAAGCAACAGCTTTTGCCAGTAATGTTTTTCCACACCCTGGTGGTCCAAGCAATAAAGCTCCCTTTGGAACTTTGGCACCAAGCTGTAGGTAGCGGTCTGGACTCTGAGAAGAAAGAACATAAATTGATATTTTCCCCTTTCCCAGTGTTGCATTAGCATTGGTTCCTGCTCATGTTACCAAAATGTGTCTTCCCAGCAGCAACATTTGGTAAGAAAACAATGACCTGTTGGTACAAATAAAACCATAAACTTGACTCAATAACAAGGCCTGAAGAACTTTTACATTATAGACGTGCCCTGGCTCCCTTTGCTCAATATTTGCTCTCTATGGGGCCAAGTTTTGGCCTGAGTTGCTCCTGTTTTTTTTGTATCTTGGAGTATCTTAGAAATTGCAATTCTCGGCATTTAGTTTGCTCCAGTTCTAGTCAGTTAGAACAGTTTCAGTTTGGAACAGGTTTTTTTTTCAAAAGGGGGCGTGTCCGGCCACTTACGCCCGTTTTGAAAGTTTAGGCAGTGAAAACATACTCCAAACGAACTTAGAATAGAGTAAGTGTAGATTTTTGTACGCTCAGAAAAACCTTGTCTACACTTAGAAAATCAGGCGTAGGGAATGGGGGGCAGGGAGGGGTTTAAAAGGGAAGTTTACAAACATTAAACACTTCAGTTTTACAAATAAAGAGCCATCATCAATAATAAATGATAAATACATCAATAAATCAATCAAAAAAATTAATAAAAAATTTTTAAAAATTAAAAAAATCAATAAATAAAACATTTTCTACTTACCGACTGCAGCACCGGGAGTCCTCCAACAGCGTGCTGAGACGGCCCCCCAGTGTGTCTCCATCTGTGTGTGTGTGTGTGTCCTTCACTCTATCTGTCAGTGTCTGTGTTTCTGACAGCGAAGGAAGGAGAGAGGAGGGGGGGAGGGAAGGAAGGAGAGAGGAGGGGGGGAGGGAAGGAAGGAGAGAGGAGGGAGGGAGGGAAGGAAGGAGGGAGGGAGGGAGGGAGGGAGGGAAGGAAGGAGAGAGGAGGGAGGGAGGGAGGGAGGGAAGGAAGGAGAGAGGAGGGAGGGAGGGAGGGAGGGAGGGAAGGAAGGAGAGAGGAGGGAGGGAGGGAGGGAAGGAAGGAGAGAGGAGGGAGGGAGGGAGGGAAGGAAGGAGAGAGGAGGGAGGGAGGGAAGGAAGGAAGGAGAGAGGAGGGAGGGGAGAGGAGGGAGGGAGGGAAGGAAGGAAGGAGAGAGGAGGGAGGGAGGGAAGGAAGGAGAGAGGAGGGAGGGAGGGAAGGAAGGAGAGAGGAGGGAGGGAGGGAAGGAAGGAGAGAGGAGGGAGGGAGGGAAGGAAGGAGAGAGGAGGGAGGGAGGGAAGGAAGGAGAGAGGAGGGAGGGAGGGAAGGAAGGAGAGAGGAGGGAGGGAGGGACGGGAAGGAGGGGCGGGAAGGAAGGAGAGAGGAGGGGAGGGAAGGAAGGAGAGAGGAGGGGAGGGAAGGAAGGAGAGCGGAGGGGAGGGAAGGAAGGAGAGAGGAGGGGAGGGAAGGGAAGGAGAGAGGAGGGGAGGGAAGGGAAGGAGAGAGGAGGGGAGGGAAGGGAAGGAGAGAGGAGGGGAGGGAAGGGAAGGAGAGAGGAGGGGAGGGAAGGGAAGGAGAGAGGAGGGGAGGGAAGGGAAGGAGAGAGGAGGGGAGGGAAGGGAAGGAGAGAGGAGGGGAGGGAAGGGAAGGAGAGAGGAGGGGAGGGAAGGGAAGGAGAGAGGAGGGGAGGGAAGGGAAGGAGAGGAGAGAGGGGAGGGAGAGAAGGAGGCTGAAAAGTCGGGCCCAAGACTTCGGGCTGGATTTACAGGTGGGGAGGGGTCGCGGAGGTCGGTGGTGGGGGTGGGGGAGTTGCGGAGGTTGTGTCGGGGGGGGGGGGGGGGGGGGGGGAAGCAGAGGTTGGGTCCGGGGAGCGGGAGTCAAGTCGGGTCGGGAGAGAGGTGAGCCTTATCCACGCAGCCCCAGTGAGGCCATTCAGCCAGGGCTAGAGGCTGCATGCTTCGGGCCCCTCCCAGAGTTTTGGGAGTATGTGCAGAGGTCCCGGCACTGTTTTCAATGCAGGGACCTGGCTCCGCCCCCCATAACTTATGCTGCGCCGTGCCCAGCTCCAGAGGGCCTGCAGGGAGCCGGAGAATAGGTGAGGTTTTTTTTAGGTGCACTTTGCGGTGCGAAAAACGAGCGTCCAGGTCCGGGCTGCGCCGTTTTAGGTGCGAACCGAAACTTGGGCCCTATGTGCCTTCATATAAAAGCAGAGCCCAGAAGATCGAGAGACTGCATCTCCAATCCAAGTGCAAAAAGCAGGAGCACATGGATATTGCACTCCCAAAACAGAATACTTGTCTGAAGCAGGAAGATAACAGCATTTTAAAACAGATATGCAGGTCACTAGCTGATACATTACAAAGGATAATTTGTAAAAATAAACTCTTTCTACAGAAAAGCAAAATACTGCAGATGCTAGAAATCTGAAATAAAAACAGAAAATGCTAGAAATACTTAGCAGGTCAGGCGGCATCTGTGGAGAGAAACAGGGTTAACATTTCAGGTCAATGACCTTTCGTCAGAAATTCTGACAATGAGTCAGCAACCTGAAACATCAATTCTGTTTTTCTCTCCACAGATGCTGCCTGACCTGCTGAGTATTTCCAGCATTTTCTGTTTTTATTCCACTTTCTACGGAAACGGACAGGAAAGTCAACTCACATTAATGGAAGTAAGATGAAGGCACACCTTTGCCAAGGTCATCTGAAGCAAGAACTATTGTCAGTATGATGCAAACAAGGTTATATTCATGAAAGGGTGGTGGTGAAACGTTAACTAAAAATACAGGCACAATTACATACAAAAAGGAGAATGTTTCCTTTGGTATACTTAACAGGTAGCACTTTCACCTTTTCTGCCAGGGGTATGTATGTCACAAAGCCAAAGTGTCCATAATGCATTTAAATATCAGTTTGTATTTTCAAAACATCCTCATGATCAAAATGTGCAAGCATTTTTGTCTCAAGACTTGTTTACATTAACGACTTAGATGAAGGAATTGAGTGTAATATCTCCAAGTTTGCGGATGACACTAAACTGGGTGGCGGTGTGAGCTGTGAGGAGGACGCTAAGAGGCTGCAGGGTGACTTGGACAGGTTAGGTGAGTGGGCAAATGCATGGCAGATGCAGTACAATGTGGATAAATGTAAGGTTATCCATTTTGGGGGCAAAAACACGAAGGCAGATTATCATCTGGATGGCGGCAGATTAGGAAAAGGGGAGGTGCAACGAGACCTGGGTGTCATGGTTCATCAGTCACTGAAAGTGGGCATGCAGGTACAGCAGGCAGTGAAGGCGGCAAATGGTATGTTGGTCTTCATAGCTAGGGGATTTGAGTATAGGAACAGGGAAGTCTTAGTGCAGTTGTACAGGGCCTTGGTGAGGCCCCACCTGGAATATTGTGTATAGTTTTGGTCTCCTAATCTAAGGAAGGACGTTCTTGCTATTGAGGGAGTGCAGCAGCGAAGGTTCACCAGACTGATTTCAGGGATGGCTGAACTGTCATATGAGGAGAGACTGGATCAACTGGGCCTTTATACACTGGAGTTTAGAAGAATGAGAGGGGATCTCATAGAAACGTATAAGATTCTGACGGGACTGGACAGGTTAGATGCGGGAAGAATGTTCCCGATGTTGGGAAAGTCCAGAACCAGGGGACACAGTCTTAGGATAAGGGGTAGGCCATTTAGGACTGAGATGAGGAGAAACTGCTTCACTCAGAGAGTTGTTAACCTATGGAATTCCCTGCCGCAGAGTTGTTGATGCCAGTTCATTGGATGTATTCAAGAGGAAGTTAGATGTGGCCCTTACGGCTAAGGGGATCAAGGGGTATGGAGAGAAAGCAGGAAAGGAGTACTGAGGGAATGATCAGCCATGATCTTATTGAATGACGGTGCAGGCTCGAAGGGCCGAATGGCCTACTCCTCCACCTATTTTCTATGTTTTTATGTTTTGGCCACATTGATTACCTTAAAAACAATTGCTAAGGGATTCACTCCACCTCGCCTGCCACAAATTACATGGCAATGAAATGTACTGAATTTTGAGGCAACAGTAGGACCATAATTCTATGCGTTTCAAGACTTTACTTTTAATGGTCCAGCATCTGCAGGTAGGTGCATGGACTGCCTTTTCAGCACATCAGTTCAGCCAACACAATCTTCCTTTCCCATATGGTAGTCTTAAAGGAGACCTAATGGACTGTACACACCTTGATCTAATTTAAGCCAGTACGTTTATTTGAAAGGTTGTACCACCTGCCACAAAGACTTTAACCACATTCCTTCCATATTGAAAAGTGGAGCTGGACTGGATGTGGTATGTGCCCTGTAGTAGGCCGACCTGTGCTTTTACTCTTTGCACCACTGCATAAGATTTTGACCCACACAGCAAGATTCTCCCTATAGAGATTCTTCTTTAAGTGCATATTTGGAAGAATAGAACGTGAGGCCTATCTCAATGTACATCGTGTGTGCGTGCGTGCTTGCGCGCACGCGTTTATAAATTTTTTTTTAAAAAGCACGATTGGGGAACACATCAACATTACAATAAAAAGCATTTTAACAGGTGGATCTTTCTAGAAATACCACCTGGTAATTTAGATTCACTTTGGAGTTGCTCAAGCTGTCATTGGTCAATGATGTGGTGAATTCGGCTCCGTCTGATATCCCACCAATTGAAAACCCTTCATGCGTACTATCTCCTCTCTCTCCTACTCACAGTGATAAGCCTAGTTATAATATTTTAAAGGACATCTACGAACCCCAGTGTCACACCCATTGACATGGCTGATAACGGGTATTTGTATTGTTGGGATTTGTAGAGACAAGGACAACTACAGCTACATTGGGCCCAAGTTTCCACATGATTTGCGCCTGATTTTTAGGAACAACTGGTCGAGAACGGACTATCTTAGAAATCGCAATTCTCCACATTTTTTTTTCTGCAGTTCTCGTCAGGTAGAACAGTTCTACTTTGGAACAGAATTTTTTATTCAAAAGGGGGCGTGTCCGGCCACTGACGCCTGATTTCAAAGTTTCCACAGTGAAAACGTACTCCAAACTAAAGTAGAATGGAGCAAGTGAAGATTTTTGTAGAACTGAAAAAACCTGTTCTATACATTAAAAAATCAGGCGCAGGTTACAAATTAGGCGTCCAGAACGAGCTGGGGGGAGGGGGGGGGGGGGGGGGAAGGGAAGTCATTAAATTCTATAATAAATCCTTATTTATACTTATACAAATATTATACAAATAAATCCAACCTGAATAAACACTTATAAGCAAAGAAAAGATTAAATAAACCATCTTCCTACCTGTGTGAAAGTGCTTCAGGCAGGCCTTTCGGGACCGAAGGCTGAACGGGCCGGCCCGAGACTTCGGGCAGGGCCCATCCCCAGCACCAGATTTACAGGTAGGTTGGGTCGGGTCGGGGAGGTTCGGTTCGGAGGGAGGGAGGGAGGTTCGGTTCGGGAGGGAGGTTCGGTTCGGTTCGGTTCGGTTCGGGAGGGGGAGAGGGAGGGAGGGAGGGAGGGAGGTCAGGTGGGAGGTTAGGTCGGATCCAGTCCGGGAGCGGGAGTCGGGTCGGGTCGGGTCGAGTCGGGGGGGCGGGGAGCGAGAACAGGAGCGCGGGTCGGGTCGGGTTGGGTCGGGTCCAGACGGGGGGGGCGGGGAGCGGGAATAGGAGCGCGGGTCGGGTCGGGGAGCGAGAACAGGAGCGCGGGTCGGGTCCAGTCGGGGAGCGGGAACAGGGGCGCGGGTCGGGTCGGGTCCAGTCGGGTGGGGGGGGCGGGGAGCGGGAATAGGAGCGCGGGTCGGGTCCAGTCCGGGAGGGGGCGGAGCGGGAACAGGAGCGCGGGTCGGGTCCAGTCGGGGTGGGGGGGCGGAGCGGGAACAGGAGCGCGGGTCGGGTCGGGTCCAGTCGGGGAGCGGGAACAGGAGCGTGGGTCGGGTTAAGTCGGTGTGTGGGGGGGGGGGTGGGGGGGGGGAGGAGGAGGAGCGGGTGTCGGGTCTGGTCGGGGGTTGGGGGGATGGAGCAGGAGCTGACCGTGGGAGCCTTATTCACGCAGCCCCAGTGAGGCCATTCGGCCAGGGCTAGGGGCTGCGTGCTTCGGGCCCCTCCCACACAGTTCGGCGCCTGGAGCTACTGCACTTGCGTGCCCACTGTAGCGCGTATGTGCAGAGGTCACGGCATTGTTTTCAGCGCAGGGACCTGGCTCCGCCCCCCAACAGCTCGTGCTGCGCTGCGCCAAGGGCCAGAGGACCTGCAGGGAGGTGGAGAATACGGAGGATTTTTTTAGGCGCACTTTGTGGCGCGAAAAACGGGCGTCCAGGTCGGGACTGCGCCGTTCTAGGCGCGTGTGGAAACTTGGGCCCATTATCACAGAATTGCAGCAACAATGCATCTTACCAATCCACTTTGATTTACTCATTTTCAAAAGTTTATTATTTGAGGTATTTGCATGAACAAAACTGCAATGTTCATGCTAAACAAAACTTCTATTTTATACCCAAATCCAGTTACCTTCAGGTAATCGACAAACTCCTTAACTTCCAGTTTAGCCTCATGCATCCCTGCCACATCCTTAAAGGTAACACCTTTTCCAGACTTTCCATCCACAATAGTGAAACGAGCCATTTTCAGCTGATTCTAAAGAAAATAAACTACCATTAATAAGGCAAAAAAAACTGTTTAGTTCTACCCTATACAAGCTTAACTAGCACTAAATACCTTTTCTCTTCCTCGCCATTATTTTTGATTCGATTTAATTTTTATAAACCTACTGCAAAATTTAGCCGTTTTGTGATATACAAGAGTGAACTCACAGGAACAGTTACAATTAAATAGTTATAAAAATGCATATCTACTCCCAGCATTAATTTTTTTAAGTCAAAAAAATTGATAAATTTAGCAACATTAGAAAGTTGAACAAACCATATGGACCATGCCAGCCTTTCCCTGCATCAGAATGTGTGCTGTTGATGAATACACAGACACTGACATAGGCAAGTAATTTCATAGTACATTTATCCCATCCTCACAGCTAGAATAGGGTGACTACATTTTCTGAACCAAATCCAGGGACACACAAGGTGGAAGCACAGCAAAGTAGCTCGGACAGAAAATGGAGGTTGTGCAGCATAGCGAGACACATTTTTTTAGCAGTCTAGCGAGATGACGAATTTTTAATTATGTTGTTGTACACAAAATAAATGAACCACCTCATCTGTTCTGCAAAAATTCCTTCATAAAATAAATACAAAATATATTTTTTCTGGATCATAGTTATATGATGATGTTTGACAGAAAGCACTTGTCATGTGCATAAACTCTGGGGGGAATTGCTATCTTATAAATTAATTAAGTTCAATGACGTAATTCTAATCAAACAAACCCGCTGACCAACTGAGGGGGGGGTTTGGTTGATGAGCGAGGCTGGGTTGGTTAACCAATAGACCAGCCCGTCTTAGGGCTGGCCTCACGACCAGTCAGCGCTCACGACAGGGAGGAAACATGTAACCAGAGGTTTCCATTTGATGTTGGATGAAAATGACAAGTGCAGTACATGAAGATTCAAGGTTGATTTGCAGTAAAGTTTGCTGTACAGGCTGGGCATTTACAGTAACTGGGAACATTGTTTGGCCATGGACACAGGACCTAATCCGGGGACTGTCCCGGGAAAATAGGAATGTATGGTCACCCAGAGGAAGGCTGAAACCAAATAGCTTTGAAATCCTGGAAATAAATTTTTTAAATCCCAAATGTGTATTTTGCAGCCTGTAATGTTTATATTCCAATAACAATCAGGTGAGCATCAATAAATATTGTGGTGAATTGTTTTCATCCCTTTTTAGAATGACAGGAATTCCCAGCACGTTTTTATCCAAGGGTAGTTAGTGGCTGACTGATCAAAAGCTCCAAACCAACATCAGTTATTATGCGCACAGAGCAGCAGAATACATAAATGACTTAATAAGTAGGCAGAGCTGACTAATGCATTTTAAGAAAAATGTGGGAAAACCCAATAAACGAAGGAGGGAGAACCTTACAGGATGAAAATACAATTTTTTGCTGAACCACCTACATTAATTACATTTTACAAGTTTACTGTTATCTAGTAAGTATGGACATGAACCAGAGACCAAGGTTGACTTCACATTATTAAGCTCACTTACAAATGCACTAAATCCACCTTCTCTTCCAGCCATTCCTGCAAGCCGAAATATGTACCAGAGAATGGCCACTCCCACTGCAGCCATTCCCAAGGCATACAGTGCACTAAAAAAGCAAGAATTTGTAAAAATTACTTCATTAATTCTGGCATTTGACTAAAATCAGGTTTGAAGCAGTTTTCATTAAGAGTTTAAGAGTTTAATTAAAATACATTATGTAAATTTTAAAAAAGTACAATTTACTGTTCTGAGATACTGATCTACAGATAACAAGTGAATCTGGCTACATGTTTTCCCTGTAAATCATATTTCTCAATGTTTTCAGTCTGATCAACATGAAACTTCTCTGCCTCTCCTGTTAAGATGCAAGTTTGCATGTTTATCAAATGATACAGCATGACCTGACAACATGATTCGTTGGGATCTCAAAGCACAAATTAGTAACAAATTCAAGGGCGTTACTATGAACGTACGCCTACGGAGAAATTGATTATTCCGAGAACTCATTTTGCTCCCCTTCCCCAATCAGATGTCAAACCCAGAAACTTTTAATTCCACTGTCACTGTGCTGCATTTGAATCCAAATCTCAGTGAAAGACTGCAATTTAACACTGTTGGACAACACTTACAAGACCAAAGCAAAATGTCATTCAATCTGTAACACAGTACATCACGTTCAGAATGCAATTTGTGAAGTAGACAGATACAACTCCAAAAATTATTTAACATTTGTCTTTTACACTTCTGAAATACATGTTCCATTACTTCAACACAGGTATCACCATTGTATTTGACCTCTATCTCCTAAGATTCTGTGTATTTCTACTTAACTCTGGCCATTGACATTTTTCCATAGAACCAGGTAACCTTTACAATGATAAAAAAAAGAGCAACTCACTTTCCAAAGAAACCGGTACGCTTATAGGATACTGGAATCCTATCCTTTCCATCAATCCCAAGCTCATTCTCAACAGCCCGCAGCTTCTCTTCAAACTTATCGATGTTGGCTACCTGCATTCGATACATCAAAGCTAATCGCTACAAAAAATGAGGAAAAAGCACAATTGAATGCCATCAATAAACCTAAATAAACCATGTGTTTCAGCCTCTTCCCCTGTCAAGGGGTATGGGGAGGATCAAGGGGTATGGGGGTATCAAGGGGTATGGCGAGAAAGCAGGAATGGGGTACTGAAGTTGCACGTTCAGCCATGAACTCATTAAATGGCGGTGCAGGCTCGAAGGGCCTACTCCTGCACCTATTTTATATGTTTCTATGTTTCTATCCCACCCTGGTGTTATTTCCTTCAGCTTCATCAGTCTATATTACCTCAGTCAAAACATTTAGACTGCAGCCAAGTAAGTCACAGGTTTCCTGAGGACAAGCACAAAACCAAGTGCAGTAAAATGCAAGGTTCAAGGTTCCTAATCCCAATCACTATACAGTGACCCCTACTGGAAGTCAGGTGAGGATAGGATCAGACTTGGTTGTGAGGTCTTCCACATCTGAATAGCCTGCTAGCCCATACCATCAAGTCTCACACATGAACAATGGCCAATAGGGCATGGTACTAGAGGGTAACTTCTGCCTGTGAAACCATACCCAAGTGAGAAAGTCAGCATTCTTGACAGGAGTGGAGAGGGGGAAAACAACGATTGGTCATCCTTCAGCAGATCTTTGAGCTCTTCACAATTCCTTCAGTAAAGTATTATGCATTTCACAAAATCTCTGTTGGATCTGCTATTGCCTGATAACTCAGTAACACTGGCAGCTGGGTCACCTGCTTACCTCAACTAGAAATGGTGTGCAGAAGAAGAATTTAAGCCTACAAGGGGAGGGGAAATTTAAAATGTTGTTCAAACAGTCACTAGGTTCATTGATTACAACTGAGTAGATATTTTGCCTACTATGTTACAACAGAGCAGAGTTATCTCACAAATATATAAGCTTTAACAACTGGGATTCGGTATTCCTGCCTTAGGTTCTGAAAAGCTGTAAAAAAAAAACTAAATTCCAAAACAGTGACAGATTTATTTACTCCTGCCACCTATGTGAGCAAATCATAGGTACATCTGCTCAGCACTGAGTTTCAGAGATGTGAACGCAGGACTCAAGTTGTGAAATCATCACTTCCTTTCTACGCCAATAAGACTGCTGGTAACCATGACAACCTCTAGAGTGAGCAGTGCACCATACTAAATATAAACAGAAAATGTCTGGTGCAAGCTGGTCCCGAATCTCGAAATGTAGCCAAAAATTAACAATTAATTTAGCACTGAAGTGGGAGAGAGGAGACTGTTGAAAGTCCCAGTTGCAACACAATTAATCTCTTCAATCGTTAATATGAACATTTCTACTTAGAAGTACAACATGAATGATTTCAGTAAACAATTTCATTTCTCCAAAAGCTTACCAATGACCTTCAAAAATAATTATATATGTAATGAGTGGAAGGGTCCCTTTGTATGATTTAAACAGTGGAGTCCAACTCACCTTGAGTGTTCCAGGCAGCGAGTCAAACATCACCACATCTACACAATCAAGCAAAATTTCTAAACAAAATAAGGTGCAATTGCTGGGAATCCAGTAGTAGAAGATGCAATGCCAGTGCTTTTAAGATAAGACACATTTATTTGTTTTTGGTCATAATTTAGGTACATCATTTAAAATTCAAACATTCGAAACACTCTAAAGCTGCTTTCAAAATATATTTAAAATAAAAAAGGGTCTTTCTCAGTGGTAGGCCTAAGTGTATCAGCAGATTTATTTGATGGTTTGCAGCTCTAGCACCTCACTAAATCCAATATAAAAGCAGCTTAATTGCACATAGTGCAATGCTAGAACCGTAAACTCACAATATACATGTCTCATGCAGTCAGCAATGATCCAAGAGTAAACTCACTAGATTCACCAAGGCCCCTCACCAAGACGACCTATTTTTTTTAAAACCAGCCCTTAATGGTGGCCGACTTTAGCAAATCTGGCAAGTTATTTCTGAATTTCAAGCGGCTGGATGAGGCCTGCGTGTTGGAAAGCAGCAGCTCCAACGGCCTACTAGGCACAATATGAAAGCAGCTCAAATAATTGTGGCAGGACAAGTTAAATATACAAACTTAAAGTCCGTTTCGAATACTGACAGTCTTGAGCAAACATTTATTGTAATTGTGTTTTTTTTTAAAAAAGGGAAGTATCTTACCGGTCTACCAAATACTACAGCTCCTGGGTGAAGGTAGATTTCTACAACATCACTCTCTGGTACAACTTGCACCCTGGCCACTTCTCCTTTTGCCAACATCTCCTGAACAAAATCATTCCACGAGATATTTCCTCCACTGCTGTTAATGGAATTCAACAAGCTCATAATAACAGCTATTATAAATAGTGTTCGCAGACGCTCCCTGTACATTTGATCCTCCCGCTCCCGCCGCCTTTTCTCTTCTGTTTGGAAGCAATAAAAGACAAAATAATCACACTATGGTAATTCATTTGTTCGACATGGACAGGAACCAGAAACGGGAACATAAGAACATAAGAAATAGGAACAGGAGTAGGCCATACGGCCCCTCGAGCCTGCTCCGCCATTCAGTAAGATCATGGCTGATCTGATCAAAGACTCAGCTCCACTTCGCCACACGCTCCCCATAACCCCTTACCCCTTATCGTTTAAGAAACTGTCTAGTTCTGTCTTAAATTTATTCAATGTTCCAGCTTTCACAGTTCTGAGAGAGCGAATTCCACAGATTTACAACCCTCAGAGAAGAAATTTCTCCTCATCTCTGTTTTAAATGGGCAGTTCCCTTATTCTAAGATTATGCCCTCTAGTTCTAGTCTCCCCTATCAGTGAAACATCCTCTCTGCATCCACCTTGTCAAGCCCCCTCATAATCTTATACATTTCGATATCATCTCTCATTCTTCTGAATTCCAATGAGTAGAGGCCCAACCTACACAACCTTTCCTCATAAGTCAACCCCATCATCCCCGGAATCAACCTAGTGAACCTTCTCTGAGCTGCCTTCAAAGCAAGTATATCCTTTCGTAAATATGGAAACCAAAACTGCACGCAGTATTCCAGGTGTAGCCTCACCAATACCTTATATAGCTGACCATTGGCCTTCCTGATCACTTGCTGTACCTGCATACTATCCTTTTGTGTTTCATGCACAAGTACCCCCAGGTCCCGCTGTACTGCAGCACTTTGCAATCTTTCTCCATTTAAATAATAACTTGCTCTTTGATTTTTTTTCTGCCAAAGTACATGACCTCACACTTTTCAACATTATACTCCATCTGCCAAATTTTTGCCCACTCACTTAGCCTATCTATGTCCTTTTACATCGGGCATGAATGAGGAATGATCAACTATAGAGGATTGAAGGAAACATAAGATGGGGAGTTAGCAGAACCAGATATAAAAAGACTTCGATTTATATAGCGCCTTTCTTGACCACCGGTCATCTCAAAGCGCTTTACAGCCAATGAAGTACTTTTTGAAGTGTAGTCACTGTTATAATGTGGGAAACGCAGCAGCCAATTTGCACACAAGCAAGTTCCCACAAACAGCAATGTGATAATGACCAGATACAGGTTGGATCTCTGTGGTCCGGCACCCTCGGGATCTGACTGGTGCCGAAACAGAGAATTCCCCAAACCATGGGAGGTCAGCAGTATTGTCATAGCGAATGCTCACTCGGGGAGATTTGAAATTATTTCAGAGTAGGAACAAGGTTAACAATCCTTGCTGCACAGTCATAAATAAAGATGTTGATAGAATAAATCCCCCCCACCCACCAAAATCAGCTCCCGTCATTCAGAACGTACCATGACAGCACTCAATCCCCCCCGGACTCCAGATCAAGAAAGCACAGATGCCCGTCAGGAGTCGCAAAGAGCAGACTGACAAAAGGTGCCCACAAAATGGTAATACAAGACACAGAAAGGAAGTAAGCTTGTGAGGATCCTGCACTTCACCAACAGTGCTGAAACCTAGACGCCACCCACAAATTAATACCAAACCATGGATGTTTCCAGACCAGATAGTCCCGGACCAGAGAGGTTCAACCTGTAATTTTTTTTTGATATGTTGATCGACGGATAAATATTGGTCAGGACCCCTGCTCGTCTGCAGAATAGTGCCATGGGATCTTTTACATCCACCTGAGAGAGTGGCCTTGGTTTAACATCTCATCCGAAAGACGGCACCTCCGACAGTGCAGCACTCCCTCAGTACTGCACTGGAGTGTCAGCCTAGATTTCTTGTGCTCAAGTCCCTGGAGTGGGATATGGTAGAGAAATATGATGACCATCAGTCGATGATGAACAGGGCATTTTACATTTCCCTGCAGAACCTTTGATTTCAGACACAAACAATGCTGGAAAGAAAGTTGAGAATCAACTAAAAAAAACAGACAAAATGCAATTTCAAAAAGAAAGCAAATGATTGCTTTTTGGTGCAACATTGGAGATCCACTCAACATGAACATGTTGAAAGCACTAATCAAGTACTGGAATGTATTGAGGTAATTTCCTAAGTCCAAACAGAATGTTACCTTGTATGATGCATTTGGAATATTACAATAATTTTATGTATCAAGCTTCAATGGAGAAGATTCAGAGAAAAGCTACAAGAACAATTCTAGGGGGTTAGAATTTCCTACCAGCTCCAAGAGCAGTTGGATGAATATCTGGTTAAGAATGGTACCAGTTAAAATGTAAATGACTTGATTCTCTTAAGAAAATGGCTGAACAGGGAAATGTAATTTGTGGCATGTAACCAGTAACAACTGAATAGCCTGAAATCCTAAAGTTTTAATTTCATTACTTGGGAGAAGAGGAGGAAAAGAGAGGTCAGGGAAAATATTAGAGTTTCATCTTCTGGGAAGTTTAATGTGTAGCGATTGAATAAGTTGAATGATATCCATGACAGTACAAATTGTGCATGTTCTTTTGCATGAGTGAGCTTGATGAATCGTGCTCTTTCTTTAAATTCAGTACTTAATTTTAAAATGGTGCAAAAGAATTAGATTTGAAAATACTTACTGAACAAAAGTCTCTCTGTTGTGGTTATTCATTTGTTTTTATTGAGATATTTAAGTTTTTACTTTAGGGATTATGTTTTGCAGGTGCAAAATAATGTGTTGAATTAATTTCTGCCACTGAAATCACTCCAGACCATACATAGGGCCCAAGTTTCCACATGATTTGCGCCTGATTTTTAGGAACAACTGGTCGAGAACGGACTATCTTAGAAATCGCAATTCTCCACATTTTTTTTTCTGCAGTTCTAGTCGGGTAGAACAGTTCTACTTTGGAACAGAATTTTTTCTTCAAAAGGGGGCGTGAAAGTTTCCACAGTGAAAACGTACTCCAAACTAAAGTAGAATGGAGCAAGTGAAGATTTTTGTAGAACTGAAAAAACCTGTTCTACACATTAAAAAATCAGGCGCAGGTTACAAATTAGGCGTCCAGAATGAAGTGGGGGGGGGGGTGGGGGGGGGGAAGGGAAGTTATTAAATTCTATAATAATTCCTTATTTATACTTATACAAATATTATACAAATAAATCCAACCTGAATAAACATTTATAAGCAAAGAAAAGATTAAATAAACCATCTTCCTACCTGTGTGAAAGTGCTTCAGGCAGGCCTTTCGGGACCGAAGGCTGAACGGGCCGGCCCGAGACTTCGGGCAGGGCCCGTCCCCAGCACCAGATTTACAGGTAGGTGGCGTTGGGTCGGGTCGGGGAGGTTCGGTTCGGGGGAAGGGAGAGAGAGATTGGGGGGGGGGGGGTGGGGAAAGAGGTCAGGTCGGGTCCGGGGGGGGGGGTCTGGTCGGGTCGGGGGCACTGGTCGGGTCGGGTCCAGTCGGGGAGCGGGAACAGGAGCGCGGGTCGGGTCGGGTAGCGGGAACAGGAGCGCAGGTCGGGTCCAGTCAGGGGGGGCGGAGCGGGAACAGGAGCGCGGGTCGGGTCGGGGGAGCGGGGAGCAGGAACAGGAGCACGGGTCGGGTCCAGTCGGGAACAGGAGCGTGGGTCGGGTCGGGTCCAGTCCAGTCCAGTCGGGAGGGGGGGGGGGGGGGGGGGGAGGCGGAGCGGGAACAGGAGCGCGGGTTGGGTCCAGTCCGGAGGGTGGGACGGAGCGGGAACAGGAGCGCCGGTCAGGTCGGGTCCAGTTGGGGAGCGGGAACAGGAGCGCGGGTCGGGTCGGGGGTCGGGAGCGGGTGTCGGGTCTGGTCCGGAGGCGGGGGGGGGGGGGGGGGGAGCGGGTGTCGGGTCTGGTCCGGAGGCAGGCAGGCAGGCGGGGGGGGGGGGGGGGGGGGGGGCCGGGAGCGGGTGTCGGGTCTGGTCGGGGGGGGGAAGCAGGAGCTGGCCGTGGGAGGAGCCTTATTCACGCAGCCCCAGTGATGCCATTCGGCCAGGGCTAGGGGCTGTGTGCTTTGGGCCCCTCCCACACAGTTTCGTGTGCCTGGAGCTACTGCACATGCGTGCCCACTGTAGCGCGCATGTGCAGAGGTCCCGGCACTGTTTTCAGCGCAGGGACCTGGCTCCGCCCCCTACAGCTCGTGCTGCGCTGCGCCGAGGGCCAGAGGACCTGCAGGGAGGTGGAGAATACGGAGGATTTTTTTAGACGCACTTTGTGGCGCGAAAAACGGGCGTCCAGGTCGGGACTGCGCCGTTCTAGGCGCGTGTGGAAACTTGGGCCCATAGATTAGAGATTTTAATTAATTAATTTTTTGAATCCGAAAGCTATTATTTATTGAAATGTACACTAGAAAACAATAGGTCCAACAAAAAAAATGCTAAAGATGGAAATGTTACTCATCATTAACAAAATGTTATTCTTTTTGATTTTCATTATTTCACACGTGCATTACACCTATCCTTGCTGACCTAATCTGGCTCAGAGCCTTCCGATGCAAAATTAAAAATTCTTGTCTTCGCCTTTTAGTTCCCTCCACAGCCTCGCCCACTACCTCTGCCATCTCCTCCAGCTCTATATTCGCCCTCTCCCTCAGCCACTGTCCAACTCTGGCCTCCCCCTTTCTTTTAATCCCATCATTGGCTGCAGAGACTTCAGCCAACCAGGTCCTACTCTGGAATTCTACACATCTGGAATCCTACATTACAACAGTGACTACACTTCAAAAGTACTTTACTGGCTGTAAAACGCTTGGAGACATTCCAAGTTCGTGAAAGGCGCTATATAAATGCAAGACTGTTTACCCCTCCCAAGCTCCCTCTCCTCCTTTAAAATCCTTTTCAAAACCCATCTTCCTCACTGCTCTTTCCATCACCTCTCTATCCCTGGCATGAGATCGGTTTTGCTTGCACTTTCGCATGAAGCATGTTCGGGATTTCTTTTATGTTGCTGTTGTCATCAAGCCAAATGTCCATATTGTAAAGTTAAACCAAAGATTTGCCGACCTTCATCTTCCTCAGGACTTTTCCCTTTGGATCCCTCCTTCTGTTCCTTATCTTGATCTTGATGTGATTTTGATGTGCCGAAATGGTAAATGCCACCTATGAAACAAAATATTTAAATTTTGTAACAACAATCTCTCCATGTCCAAATTAAGTTTGAAAACCTTTCACACCCACCTAATAACTGGAAGAGCCTTGTTGGGTCTTGTGTTAACTGCCTTAAATTCTGTATCCTGTCAAATCCCTGGAACTGATGGCTTAATGGACGAGACAACAAGCTCTGTGAAAATAAGCAATAAAGTGCAAAACAAGTAAGTTTTCAAATAACATCCTGAGATCTCTCCAGTGATTCCTACTGGAAAGTGTACAATTGTAGACAGGATTGTGGCCTCACCCCATGATCTAAATACTCGGCCAATACATACCTGTAACAGGCTCACGTGAAATATACCCACTTTTGTGGCGGTTCCAGAACTGGCCAAAATGATATGAATCTGCAAGAATGAAACCCAGCACATTTGGATAGTTGGACTATGACTGGTCTGATTGATCAGTGAATATATTGCAGTAGAAGTTTAGTGGTTATGGTACTGGACTAACAACCCAGAGGTCCAGAGTTCAAATTTTACCACGGTAAATTGTGAAACTGAATTTAATAAATCTAATTTGTGGGCTAGTACCAAAAAATGACCATTGAATCTGCCGGGTTGCTGTAAAAGCCCTTACAGTAGTAGGGAACCAGTCACTCCAGTCCCACCCTTAATGCTTTCAAGACAACTAGGCTATAACTACTGCCTTGGCATCATGACTCAATTTCCAAAAACAAATAAAAAATGTTTTGTTGATTACTTGCTCAAGGAAATCTCAAATCAATTTCCAAAATGCCTGCATGGGTGTTTCAAGTACAGTCATATCCAATGGTCCCCTTAATTTTTTTTTGGGGTGGTCGGGGGTGGATGGCCCATTCAAAGTTTTGTGCATGTGCAACATTTAACAAGGGAAAAGCGGCAGCAGAGAGCTACGTGGCCACGCAGCTTAGAGGGAACGTTGGTATATTCGTAGTTCCAGTAACATGCTGTTTTATGATTCAGGTGTTCGGTTTTTTTCCCATACCTAGTGCAAAGGCATCTGTTCCACAGGCAAGCCCATGTGGCATTATGCACAAAGTAGTCTGGGAGGGAGTGTGTCCAGGGTAGATAATTAATGCCATAAGCATGATGCACCTCATATTCTCCTAGCTCCTTCAATACATGGACGAATAGTACTGACGGACTGCATCTCTCTGGCTAAAAACTATGAACCAGATTTATTAATAAAAATTCACCAGAAGGAAAAGTAAACGGCAGATTTTATTAGATTACAGAACTGTACACATCCCATTCAAAGGGATAAAAACACAACAAAGTCATTAAGGCCCTCCATAATGATTATATATGAAATTGGGTATTCAAGGAACTCTCCTGATAGCTCCAGTTGTCAACTGGTTGGCAAAGTAGAAATCCATTAAAATAACTTGGTATGAAGCAACAGTTCTACCCACACTCTGTCTTGAAATCTGAATCAAACCAAAGGCATATCAAATATGTCATGCATCATTAAATATAGGTATCACTTAAAGTAGGGTTCAAAGGCATCAGGGTCATCTCCCAGAGACCAATTTTCAGACATTTTCTCCTTTCAGATTAAAACCGAACTATGGCGGCCTTGCTTGCAGACTCCCAGATTGAACAATGAAACAACGAGCTTGGTTCTATTTCTGCAGCAGGTAATTACCACTTTTATGTAATATGCAATTAAGAGAGAGGTGATAAAGCCCTCCCCCATCTTTTTGAAGTAACATTAACACACAAGACAAATAGAATAGTTTGCTTTTACAAAGCACCTTTCACATCCTCAGGAGGTACCAAAGTGCTTCAAAGCCAAATAAGTAGTTCCAAAATGTAGTCACTATTGTTTTCCAGGCAAAAATAGCTGACATTTTTGCACAAAGCTGGAGAATGCCCTGCTCTTCTTCAATAGTGTCATGGGATCTTTTACGTCCATCGGAACAAGGCCGAAATGAAGCCTCAGTTTAAAGTTTCAGCTAACAGATGGCATCTCTGACAATGCAGCACTCTCTCACAAGTAAGAATATTAAAAAAGTAGTAAGAGGTCATAGGGCCCCTTGAGCCTGCTCCGCCATTCAATAAGATCTTCTACCTCAACTCCACTTTCTCGCCCTTTCCCTTGGTGTCCAAAAATCTATTGAGCTCAGTCTTGAATATATTCAACAACTGAGCATCCACAGTCCTCTGGGATAGAGAATGCCAAAGATTTAACCCGCCGTCCACCCCCCCCACTCACCCACCCCCGTTCCGGAGTGGGAAAAAATGTCTCCTTATCAGTTCTAAATGGCTGATCTCTTATCCTGAGACTATCACCCCAGTTCTAGACTCTGCAGCACGGGGAAACAACGCTCAGCTTTACCCGATCAAGCCCTCTTTTTTGGTCCGGAACTTGATGGAAGCTAAGTTCCGCCCAAGGGACCGCTGAGATCCTGACGGTACTTAGGCAGAACTTTCATGAAAAAGTCCTGGAGAAACCGCCCGGCGGCAAAAAAAGGACTTGCGCCATGAATCTGGGCGGCAGCGGGTGGGAGCTCCCAATCTCGGCGGCAAATGCAATCCTCGGCAAAGTACCGCCGAGGATTGAGTCGGGCCCAGGGCGGAGGCCGGCTGGGGGAGAACAGATAAAATTAAAATTTTCCAAAAAATAATTAAAAAAAACACTGGAAAACCTTCAGGGGACCCCATCCACCTGAATCGCTAGAGTTAGAAAAAAAAGGAACACAGTTTACTAACCTTTTTTTGCAGGTCTTTATATTTACCGTTGAGGTTAGACCTGCCTCCACGCGGCGGTCCTTTCCCCTGCTGCAGCGGACTCCCGCCCGGATCAAACTGGCAGCTCGGCGGGCAGGAGAATACTTGCACTCCAGCAGGCGGTCCCCAGCAGTCTTCCCTCCCTGCCAGCGGGAGGCCTCCACCAATCTCGCTCAGAGTGGGGACCGCCCAGAAAACTCGGCGGCAAGTACACTAAGTTCGTCCCCTTTATGTTTCAATGAGATCACCTCTCATTCTTCGAAACTCGAGAGAATATAGGCTCATTCTGCTCAACTTCTCCTCATAGGACAACCCTCCCACCCCAGGAATCAATCAAGTGAAACTTTGTTGCACCCCGTCCAAGGCAAGTATATCTTTCCTTAGATAAGGAGACCAAAACTGTAACCAGTACTCCAGGTGTGGTCTCACCAAAATCCTATATTGTTGCAGCAAGACTTCCTTACTCTTATAATCCAAATACTTTACAATAAAAGGTGAACATACCATTTGCCTTCCTAACTGCTTGCTGTACCTGCATATTAACTTATGTCTTTGGATGCTCTGATAATGACTCCACGAGGCAATGTATTGCATGTGAACTATAGTGACCCTAGTCCATTTAATATAACTCCAGAGTGAGGATCACACATGATGGCCTGCCTTTTATACTAGGCCTGGCACACCGGTACAGATTGCCTACAAGTCTCCTACTGCAGTGCCCTCTGATGGCACACCTTAGTGACCATGCAGCTGGTGTCCAAGTTTTCCATTGTAGTGCCCTCTGGTGGTATATTATGTGATAGTACAAGCAGTAAACATGTCTGGACACATGACATTAACTTTTTCTGATTCATGCACAAGGACACCCAAATCCCTCTGCATACCAACATTTCCGAGTCTCTCATGTTTTAAAAAAATATTCTGGTTTTCTCTTTTTCCGACTAATATGGGTAATTTCACATTCCCTCACATTATACCTTCTTGCCCACTCACTGAACCGGTCTATATCCCTTTGCAGCCTCCTTGCGTTCTCCTCACTGCTTACTTTCCCACCTACCTTTGTATCGTCAGCAAACCTGGATACATTACAATCGGTCCTCTCATCCAAGTCATTGACATAGATTACAAGTAGTTGAGGCCCAAGCTCCGATCCTTGCTGCATCACACGAGTTACAACGTGCCAACCCAAAAATAACGCGTTTACTCCTACTCTCTGTTTTCTGTTCGTTAACCAATTCCACAATCCAAGCCAATATATTACCCCAAACCTGAGCCCTAATCTTGTGCAACAACCTCTTGTCTGGCACCTTATCGAATGCCTTTTGAAAATCCAAATATACGACATCCACTGATTCCCTCTAATCTACCCTGCTAGTTATACCCTCAAAAAACTCTATTAGAGTTGTCAAACACGATTTCCCTTTCATAAACCGTGTTGACTTTGCCTGATCATGTAATTTTCTAAGTGCCCTGTTACCACAGCCCGAATAATAGATTCTAGCATTTTCCCCATGACTGATAACAGGCTAACTGGCCGACAGTCCCCTGTTTTCTCTCCTTCCTTCCTTTCTCAAATAGCAGGGTTACATTTGCTACCTTCCAATCCACAGGGACTATTCCAGAGTCTAGGGAAAATCTGGAAGATCAAAACCAATGCATCTATCATCTCGGCAGTCAACTCTTTTAAAACCCTAAGATATAGGCCATCAGGTCCAGAGGTTTTGTCAGCTTTTAGTCCCATTAATTTCTCTTCACTAAATTAAGAACTAAGTTCCTCACTCTCATTAGATCCTTGGTTCCCCACTATTTCCCGTATGTTTTTTATGTCTTTTAAGATGAAAACAGCCCTAAAATCTCTGCCATTTCCTTATTCCCCATTATAATTTTGCCTGTCTATGCCTCCAAGGGATCCACGTTTACTTTTGCCACATTTACTTGTCGAAGCTCTTACAATCGCTTTTTATTTTTCTTGCTAATGGTCTCTTGTATTCTATTTCTTCCTTTATATCAATCGCTTGGTCATCCTTTGCTGATTTCTAAAATCCTCCCAATCCTCAGGCTTAGTACTCTTATCAGCAACATTATAAGCTTCTTCTTTCAATCCAATGCTATCCATAACTTCTCTAGTAAGCCATGGTTAGACCACTTTTCCTATGGAGTTTTTTTTTTCTCAAGGGAATAGTCGTGACAATTATGAATAATTTCTTTAAATGGAGTCATTCGCCCAGAAATCACGGCCTCCCCAGATCCATACAAAGGTTCTACAGACCCAGGAAGGCATCGGAAAAGCCGTTTTTCAGCGCACAATGCGCATGCGTTGAAAACTGGCTTTTCCGATCTGTCAAGTTTCTGGCTTGACAGATCCTCCGTATCTCGGGAGCGAGGACATTTGCCAGGACAAGATTGTGGGATTTATGCATATCTTGCCCAGCAAGTGTCCTCAAAACTCTTGCGCCTGATAAAAGCAGGCGCATATAATATATATATTAAAAAAAAGCAAAAGGGTGGTTAAAGTAAATATTAGTCCCCTGGAGCACGAGACCAGGGAACTAGTAATGGGGAACATGGAGATGGCAGAAACTCTGAACAAATATTTTGCATCAGTCTTTCCGAAGAGGACACTAACAATATTCCAACAGTGGATAGTCAAGGGGCTATGGGGAGGGGGGGGGAGGAACGTAACACAATCACAATCACTAAGGAGATGGTACTCAGTAAAATAATAGGACTAAACGCATAAAATTCCCCTAGACCTGATGGCTTACATCCTAGGGTCTTAAGAGAAGTAGCGGCAGGGATTGTGGATGCATTAGTTGTAATTTACCAAAATTCCCTGGATTCTGGAGAGGTCCCAGCAGATTGGAAAACTGCAAATGTAACGCCCCTATTTAAAAAAAGAGGCAGACAAAAAGCAGGAAACTATAGACCAGTTAGCCCAACATCTTTGGTTGGGAAAATGTTGGAGTCCATTATTAAAGAAGCAGTAGCAGGACATTTGGATAAGCAAAATTCAGTCAGGCAAAGTCAGCATGGATTTATGAAGGGGAAGTCATGTTTGACAAATTCGCTGGAGTTCTTTGAGGATGTAACTAACAGGGTGGATAAAGGGGAACTAGTGGATGTGGTGTATTTGGACTTCCAGAAGGCATTTGACAAGGTGCCATATAAAAGATTACTGCACAAGATAAAAGGTCATGGGGTTGGGGGTAATATATTAGCATGGCTAGAGGATTCGCTAACTAACAGAAAACAGAGAGTCGGGATAAATGGTTCATTCTCTGGTTGGCAACCAGTGGGATGCCGCAGGGATCAGTTCTGGGACCCCAACTATTTACAATCTACATTAACGACTTGGAAGAAGGGGCTGAGTGTAACATAGCCAAGTTTGCTGATGATACAAAGATGGGAGGAAAAGCAATGTGTGAGGAGGACACACAAAATCTGCAAAAGGACAAAGACAGGCTAAGTGAGTGGGCAAAAATTTGGCAGATGGAGTATAATGTTGGAAAGTGTGAAGTCATGCACTTTGGCAGAAAAAAAATCAAAGAGCAAGTTATTATTTAATGCAGAAAGATTGCAAAGTGCCGCAGTACAGCGGGACCTGGGGGTACTTGTGCATGAAACACAAAAGGATGGTATGCAGGTACAGCAAGTGATACAAGAACATAAGAACTTAAGAATAAGGAACAGGAGTAGGCCATCTAGCCCCTCGAGCCTGCTCCGCCATTCAACAAGATCCTGGCTGATCTGGCCGTGGACTCAGCTCCACTTACCCGCCCGCTCCCCATAACCCTTAATTCCCTTATTGGTTAAAAATCTATCTATCTGTGACTTGTATACATTCAATGAGCTAGCCTCAACTGCTTCCTTGGGCAGAGAATTCCACAGATTCACAACCCTCTGGGAGAAGAAATTCCTTCTCAACTCGGTTTTAAATTGGCTCCCCCACATTTTGAGGCTAGTGCCCCCTAGTTCTAGTCTCCCCGACCAGTGGAAACAACCTCCCTACCTCTATCTTGTCTATCCCTTTCATTATTTTAAATGTTTCTATAAGATCACCCCTCATCCTTCTGAACTTCAACAAGTAAAGACCGAGTCTACTCAATCTATCATCATAAGGTAACCCCCTCATCTCCGGAATCAGCTTAGTGAATCGTCTCTGTACCCCCTCCAAAGCTAGTATATCCTTCCTTAAGTAAGGTGACCAAAACTGCATGCAGTACTCCAGGTGCAGCCTCACCAATACCCTGTACAGTTGCAGCAGGACCTCGCTGCTTTTGTACTCCATCCCTCTCGCAATGAAGGCCAACATTCCATTCGCCTTCCTGATTACCTGTTGCACCTGCAAACAAACTTTTTGGGATTCATGCGATCGAGTTTAGTCTCCCGACACACGCTGCCTGACCTGCTGAGATTTCTCCAAAAGAGTTTCATGCACAAGGACACCCAGGTCCCTCTGCAGCGCAGCATGTTGTAATTTCTCCCCATTCAAATAATATTCCCTTTTACTGTTTCCCCCCCCCCCCCCCCCCCCCCCAAGGTGGATGACCTCACACTTTCCGACATTGTATTCCATCTGCCAAACCTTAGCCCATTCGCTTGACCTATCTAAATCTCTTTGCAGCCTCTCTGTGTCCTCTACACAACCTGCTTTCCCACTAATCTTTGTGTCATCTGCAAATTTTGTTACACTACACTCTATCCCCCCTTCCAGGTCATCTATGTATATTGTAAACAGTTGTGGTCCCAGCACCGATCCCTGTGGCACACCACTAACCACCGATTTCCAACCCGAAAAGGACCCATTTAACCCGACTCTCTGCTTTCTATTAGCCAGCCAATTCTCTATCCATGCTAATACATTTCCACTGACTCCGCGTACCTTTATCTTCTGCAGTAACCTTTTGTGTGGCACCTTATCGAATGCCTATTGGAAATCTAAATACACCACATCCATCGGTACACCTCTATCCACCATGCTCGTTATATCCTCAAAGAATTCCAGTAAATTAGTTAAACATGATTTCCCCTTCATGAATCCATGTTGCGTCTGCTTGATTGCACTATTCCCATCTAGATGTCCCGTTATTTCTTCCTTAATGATAGCTTCAAGCATTTTCCCCACTAACCGGCCTATAGTTACCTGCCTTTTGTCTGCTCCCTTTTTTAAACAGAGGCGTTACATTAGCTGCTTTTCAATCCGCTGGTACCTCCCCAGAGTCCAGAGAATTTTGGTAGATTATAACAAATGCATCTGCGATAACTTCCGCCATCTCTTTTAATACCCTGGGATGCATTTTATCAGGACCAGGGAACTTGTCCACCTTGAGTCCCATTAGCCTGTCCAGCACTACCCCCCGAGTGATGGTGATTGTCTCAAGGTCCTCCCTTCCCATATTCCTGTGACCAGCAATTTCTGGCATGGTTTCTGTGTCTTCCACTGTGAAGACCGAAGCAAAATAATTGTTTAAGGTCTCAGCCATTTCCACATTTCCCATTATTAAATCCCCCTTCTCATCTTCTAAAGGACCAACATTTACTTCAGTCACTCTTTTCCGTTTTATACATATGTAAAAGCTTTTTACTATCCGTTTTTATGTTTTGCGCAAGTTTATCTTCGTAATCTATCTTTCCTTTCTTTACTGCTCAGTGATCAGAAGCAATCAGAAAGGCCAATGGTATTTTGGCCTTCATTGCAAAGGGGGTGGAGTATAAAAGCAGGGAAGTCTTGCTACAGTTATACAAGGTATTGGTGAGGCCACACCTGGAATACTGCGTGCAATTTTGGTTTCTATATTTATAAAAGGATATACTTGCTTTAAAGGCAGTTCAGAGAAGGTTCACTAGGTTGATTCCAGAGATGAGGGGGTTGATTTACGGAGGAGAGGTTAAGTAGGTTGGGCCTCTACTCATTGGAATTGAGAAGAATGAGAAGTGACCTTATTGAAATGTATAAGATTATGAGGGGGCTTGACAAGGTGGATGCAGAGAGGATGTTTCCACTGATGGGGGAGACTAGAACTAGAGGGCATGACCTTAGAATAAGGGGCCGCCCATTTAAAACAGAGATGACGAGGAATTTCTTCTCTCAGACGGTTGTAAATCTGTGGAATTCGCTGCCTCAGAGAGCTCTGGAAGCTGGGACATTGAATACATTTAAGACAGAAATAGACAGTTTCTTAAATGGTAAGGGATTATGGGGAGCGGGCGGGGAAGTGGAGCCGAGTCCATGATCAGATTAGCCATGATCTTATTGAATGGTGGAGCAAGCTCGAGGGGCCGAATGGCCTACTCCTGTTCCTATTTCTTATGTTCTTATACAAAAATATTAAATTAAATTTAAAAAACCACACAAAAACCCTTCCCACTATGTTATTTATTTTTAACCATAATTAAAACTTTTCTTTTTAAATCGGCAATTTTTTTTCTTTAAAAAACATTTCTATAAACTTTAATTTCTATAGTGTATTTATGTGAGGTTTTTGTTTCAATGTTTTATGTAGTGTTTGGGTGTTTGGGGGCGTTTCGGATTAACGACACTCCTTTTACTATGAATGAGAAAATACTTTACCTTGATTGGGTGTCCAGGCCCACGTGACTCCTGCGGATGTCCCAACGTGAACTCGCTCCATTGCGCAAGAGGAGACCTCGAGTCCGGGATCTCTGGCGGGCATTCGGCCAAAAGGTAAGTGCGCATCTTTTCTCTTATTTTTAGTCGAACGTCCGCGGGAAGAAGAAACAGGGATTTCTGGGTCATAGTCATTACGGCACAGGAGGCGGCCATTCGGCCCATCGAGTCCATGCCGGCTCTCTGTCGAGCCATCCAGTCAGTCCCATTCCCCTGCTCTATCCCCGTAGTCCTGCAAGTTTATTTCCCTCAAATGCCTATCCAATTTCCTTTTGAAATCATTGATCATCCACCACCTTCGTCGGCAGCAAGTACAAAGCCATTACCATTCGCTGCATAAAAATGTTCTTCCTCATATCCCCCTGTATCTCTTGCCCGGAACATTAAATCTGTGTCCCCTAGTCTTTGTACAATCAGCTAATGGGAACTGCCTTTCTCTGTCTATCTTATTCAAACCCGTCATAACCTTGTACACCTCTATCAAATCTTCCCTCAACCTCCTTTGCTCCAAGGAGAACAACCCCAGCTTCTCCAACCTAACCTTGTAGCTAAAATCCCTCATTCCTGGAACCATTCTAGCAAATCCCCTCTGCACCCGCTCAAGGACCGTCGCATCCTTCCTAAAGTGTGGTGACCAGAACTGGATGCAATGCTCTCGCTATGGCCTAACCAGAGCTTTATAAAGGTTCAGCATAACTTCACTGCTTTTGTACTCAATATCTCTATTTATGAAGCCCAAGATCACATATGCTTAGCTAACTACTCTCTCAATATGTCCTGCCACCATCAAAGATCTATGCACATGAACCCCCAGGTCCCTCTGTCCTGGAACTGTGCCATTAAGTTGATATTGCCTCTCCCTATCCCTATCCCTTCTGCCAAAATGCATTACCTCACACTTCTCTATTAAATTTCATCTGCCACTTGTCTGCCCATTCTGCTCGCCTATCTATGTCCTGTTGCAGTCGATTGGTATCATACACACTGTTTGCTACACCTCCAAGTTTGGTATCATCGGCAAATTTTGAAATTTTACTCTGTGTTCCAATATCCAAGTCATTTCTATATAGATGAAAAAAAGCAGTCATCCTAGTACTGACCTTTTGGGAACACCACTGTCTACCATCCTCCAGTCTAAAAACAACCATTCACCACGACTCGTTGTTTTCTGTCCTTAATCCAATTTCTTTTCCAAGCTGACACTGACCCTCCTATTCCATGAGCTTCAATTTTATTAACCAGCCTTTTATGTGGTACTTTGTCAAACAATTTATTAAAATTCATACAGACACCATTCACTGCATTCCCTTCATCAACCTTCTCTGTTACTTCATCAAAAAATTCAATTAGATTAGTCAAACATGATCTGCCTTTTACAAATCCGTGCTGGCTCTCTTTAATTAACTTAATTCTCTCCAAATGCTTGTCAATTTTTTCCTGATTCTTGTTTCTAAAACCTTACCCACCACTGATAAACTGACCGGCCTATAGTTACGAGGATTGTCCTTACACCCTTTCTTGAATAAGGGTGTCACATTTGCTACTTTCCAATCCTCTGGCACCTTCCCGCATCTTGGGAAGATTGGAAGATTGGAAGATTATGGCAAGTCCTTCCGCTGTCACCACCCACACTTCCCTTTGCAACCTGAGATGCAAGCCATCTGGACCAGGCGACTTATCCACTCTTTGCATATCCAGACTTTCCAGTCCATCCTGCCTATTAATTTACACTCCATCCATTACGTCTACCATCTCCGTTTCTACTGATATTTTGTCAGCATCCTCTTCCCTAGTAAACATCGATACAAAGTACTCATGAAATATTCTAGCCTTGCCCTGCGCCTCTAAGCATATATCACCTTTTTTGTCCCCAGTAGTTCCCACCCTACCTCTTACTATTTACATGCTGGTAGATGATTTTTGGGTTCCTTTTTTATGTGAACTGCCATTCTATTCTCATCATCTCTCTTTGCCAGTCTTATTTTCCTCTTCACTTTCCCTCTTTTATTTGGCCTGGTTCTCACTTGAAGAATTCACCTGACATGCATCATACACCCTCTTTTTTGTTTCATAATATTCTCTATCTCGCTCATCATCCAAGGAGCCCTGGCTTTGGTTCCCTTGCCTTTCCCTCTTGATGGAATATGATCTGAAACATCTCCTCCTTAAAGAGCACCTATTGTTCTGTTACAGTTCTTCCTGTCAATCTTTGGTTCCATTTTACCCTGGGTAGATCCCTTCTCATCCCATTGAAGTTAGCCTTCTTCCAATTTAGAAGTTCCACTTTAGATTGTTCCTTGTTCTTGTCCATTACCAATCTAAACATGATATGATGATCATTCTTACCCAAATGTTCACCTACAGACACTGGGTCCACTTCATTCCCCCAGCACCAGATCCAGCAATGCTTCCTTTCGAGTTGGGCCGAGAACATACTGGTCAAGGATGCTCACGTTGCCCTGAACACATTTCAGAAATTACTCCCCCTCCTTTCCTTTTACTCGAACATTATACCAATCGATATTTGGGTAATTAAAGTCCCCCAATATCACCACTCTATAGTTTTTACACATCTCTGTGATTTCCCTACAGATTTGCTCTTCTGTCACTGGAAAATAGCCTGTTCCCTTGTTGGTTAGAAACATAGAAACATAGAAAATAGGTGCAGGAGTAGGCCATTCGGCCCTTCTAGCCTGCACCGCCATTCAATGAGTTCATGGCTGAACATTCAACTTCAGTACCCCATTCCTGCTTTCTCGCCATACCCCTTGATCCCCCTAGCAGTAAGGACCTCATCTAACTCCTTTTTGAATATATTTAGTGAATTGGCCTCAACAACTTTCTGTGGTAGAGAATTCCACAGGTTCACCACTCTCTGGGTGAAGAAGTTCCTCCGCATCTCGGTCCTAAATGGCTTACCCCTTATCCTTAGACTGTGACCCCTGGTTCTGGACTTCCCCAACATTGGGAACATTCTTCCTGCATCTAACCTGTCTAACCCCGTCAGAATTTTATATGTTTCTTCAACAATGTTCTACAAAACTGTTTCGAATGCATTCCATGAATTTGTCCGCCAACTACTTTTACCAATTTGGTTTTCCCAGTCTATATTTGACACCGAGATGAGCTTTGGACCTCCATCACCAAGACCACCGCCTCAAAGGTCTCTGTGCGCTTCCAATTCTGGCCTCTTGTGCATCCCAGAGGTCAATCGCTCCACCATTGGCAGGTGTGCCTTCAGCTGCATAGGCTTCAAGCTCTGGAATTCCCTCCATAAAATTCTCCGACTCTCTCTCCTCCTTAAAACCTACCTCTTTGTCCAAGCTTTTGGTCATCCGTCCAATTATCTCGTGTGTTTTGGTGTCAAATTTTTGTCTGATAACCACTTCCATAAGGCGCTTGGGACATTTTGCTATGTTAAAGGCGCTATATAATTGCAAGTTGTTGCAGATCAATGTCAGGAACTAGATTTAATCATAGGCTCGAGGGGCTGAATGGCATACTCCTGTTCCTATGACCACACTTGTAGTACTGTGAACAGTTCTAGTCTCCATATTATAAAAATGATATGGAAGGACTGGAGAATCTGCAAAAAAAGATTTACCAGGATGATGCCTGAACTGAGAATAATCAGGAAGGATTGAACAGGCTGGGGCTCTTTTGTGCAAAGAGAAGATAAGATAAGATTGAGGGATTATGAAAGGGTTTGATAGGGTAGATGTAGAAAAGATGTTTCCATTTGCGGGGGAAATTAGAACTAGGGCCATAAATATAAGATGGTCACTAATAAATCCAATAGGGAATTCAGGAGAAATTTCTTTACAGAGAGTGGTTAGCATAAATCTCCAGAATTTAGTTTGAACTCGGAGTTGCTCTCCTGATATGCCGAGTGTTTTTCACCATTATCTGATTTTATTCCAGAAATTTTATTACATGGGCCTCAAGTTTCGCCATGATTTGCTCCTGATTTTTAGGAGCAACTGGTGTGGAACGGAATTCTCGCCATTTAGTTTGCTCCAGTTCTAGTCAGTTAGAACAGTTTCACTTTGGAACAGAATTTTTTTTTCAAAAGGGGGCGTGTCCGGCCACTTACGCCCGTTTTCAAAGTTTCGTCAGTGAAAACTTACTCCAAACTAACTTAGAATGGAGTAAGTGAAGATTTTTGTACGCTCGAAAAAACCTTGTCTACATTTTAGAAAATCAGGCGTAGGTTACAAATCAGGCGTAGGGAATGGGGGGGGTTTAAAGGAAAGTTTACAAACATTAAACACTTTAGTTTTACAAATAAAGAGCCATCATCAATAATAAATCAATAAAATCAACCAATAAATCAATCAAAAAAATTAATAAGAAATAATTTTTTTTTTTTAAATCAATAAATAAAACATTTTCTACTTACCGACTGCAGCACCGGGAGCCCTCCAACAGCGTGCTGGGGTGCCCCCCCCCCCAAGTGTGTCTCTATCTCTCTGTCTGTGTGTGTCTCTCATTCTCCGTCTGTGTTTCTGGGAGGGGATGGGGAGGAGGGGGAGGGATGGGGGAGAAGGGGAGGGATGGGGGAGAAGGGGAGGGATGGGGGAGAAGGGGAGGGATGGGGGAGAAAGGAGGAGGGGAGGGATGGGGGAGAAAGGGAGGGGAGGGGATGGGGGGAGAAGGGGGGAGGGGAGGATGGGGGAGAAGGGGGGAGGGGGGAGGGGAGGGATGGGGGAGGAAGGGGGGAGGGGGAGGGGAGGGATGGGGGAGAAGGGGGGAGATGGGGGAGAAGGGGGAGGGATGGGGGAGAAGGGGGAGGGATGGGGGAGAAAGGGGAGGGATGGGGGAGAAAGGGGGAGGGATGGGGGAGAAAGGGGGAGGGATGGGGGAGAAAGGGGGAGGGATGGGGGAGAAAGGGGGAGGGATGGGGAGAAGGGGGAGGGATGGGGGAGGGATGGGGAGAAGGGGGAGGGATGGGGGAGAAGGGGGAGGGATGGGGGAGAAGGGGGAGGGATGGGGGAGAAGGGGGAGGGATGGGGGAGAAGGGGGGAGGGATGGGGGAGAAGGGGGAGGGATGGGGGGAGAGAAGGGGGGGAGGGGGAAGGGTACAAGGGGGAGGGTACAAGGGGAGGGTACAAGGGGGAGGGAGTGGGGAGGATACAAGGGGGGAGGGGAGTGGGGAGGATACAAGGGGGAGGACATACTTCTGGCTCTGGATGGATCTCTCT